>NW_021205782.1:0-1393 GCF_002162155.2 Triticum dicoccoides
ACACATAAATGCACCCCGAGGTTCGTCAATCGTGGAAATCACTCTGGGAAAAACTGAGTAATACTCGAGGAAGTGGGTCAGAATCGGCCAAAACTGATATTGTTGATGACCGACACGTAAGCGCACCTTGGGGTTCAACAATCATGGAAATCACTTTGGGACCCTAAAACAGTGAGTTATAGTCCACGAAACGGGTCAGAATCGACAAAAACAACGAGTGTTGATGACCAACACGTAAACGCACCTCGGGGTTAGTCAATCATGGAAATCACTTTGGGACCCTAAAACGGTGACTAATAGTCCAAGAAACGGGCCAGAATCGGCCCAAACTGCGAGTCTTGACGACCAACATGTAAGCACACCTTGGGGTTCGACAACCATGGAAATCGCTTTGGGACACAAAAACTGTGAGTAATAGTCCATGAAAGAGCCCACAATCGGACAAACCTTGGATTATTGATGAACGATAGATAAACGCACCCCGGGGTTTGTCAATCATGCAAATTGGTCACGGACCCCAAATCAGTGAGTAATACTCCATGAAACGGGCCAGAATCGGCCAAAACTGTGAGTGCTGATGACGAACACAAAAACGCACCCCGGTGATCGTCAGTCGTGGAAATCACTCCGGGACCCCAAAACTGGGTAATAGTCCAAGAAACTGGCCATAATCGGCCAAAACTGCGATTGTTGATGACCGACACGTAAGCTCTCCTTGGAGTTCAACAACCATGGATATTGCTTTCAGACCCCAAAACGGTGAATAATAGTCCACGAAATAGGTCAGGATCGACAAAAACCGTGAGTGCTGATGACCGACACGTAAACGTACCCCGGGGTTCTTCAATCGTGGAAATCTCTCTCGGACCCCAAAACAGTGAGTAATAGTCCAAGAAACGCGCCAGAATCAGTCAAAACTATGAGTATTGATGACTGACACTTAAGTGCACCTAGGGGTTCAACAACCATAATCGTATTGGGACCCCAAAACGGTGAGTAATAGTTTATGAATCGGGCCAGAATCGGCCAAAAGTATGACTGTTCAGGACGAACACGCAAACGCACCCCGGGGATAGTTAATCGTGGAAATTGCTCTGGGACCCTAAAATGGACAGTAATAAACCATGAAAGAGCCCAGAAGAACAAAACTAGGATTGTTGATGAACGAGACGTAAACGCACCCCGGGGTTCATCAATCGTGGAAATCGCCCTGGGACCCTAGAATCGGCCAAAATTGAGTGTTGACGACGGACACGTAAACGCACCACGAGGATCATCAATCGTGGAAATCGCTCTAGGACTCCAAAATGGTGAGTAATAGGTCATGAAAGAGCCCAAAATCGAAAATACTCGGATTGTTGATGACGACACATAAACGCACCTCGGGGTTCGT
>NW_021205783.1:0-2055 GCF_002162155.2 Triticum dicoccoides
CCGGGAGGTTGCTTAACATAAACTTCCTCCTCTATTTCACCATTTAGAAAAGCACTTTTAATGTCCATTTGGTACAAGGTAATATCATGATGATTAGCATAGGCAAGTAAGATGCGTATGGACTCAAGTCTAGCAACGGGGGCGTAAGTCTCACCATAGTCCATACCTTCGACTTGTGTGTAGCCTTGGGCGACGAGACGTGCTTTGTTGCGAACTACTTGTCCATCTTCATCTTGCTTGTTGCGAAACACCCATTTGGTACCGATGACGTCGTGGTTGTTGTCGGGCTTCTCAACCAATGTCCAAACTTGATTCCTCTCAAAGTTATGTAGATCTTCATGCATATCATTTATCCAATCCGGATCTTCCAATGCTTCTTCGACCTTCATAGGTTCAATGCTAGAGATGAAATAATAGTTTTCACAAAAGTTAGCTAAACGAGTTTTAGAGCGAGTGATTCTCCCGGTTTGAATGTCATTGTAGATTTGCTCGACGGGATGATCTTTAGCAATTCTTGCTCGAATTCGTGAAAGCTTTTGCTTGGGTCTTTGTTGAACATCTTCTTCATCTTGTTCTTCTTATTCTTGGCCTTCCTCATTGTTGGCGTTGTCGTTCTCTTGTCGTGGTGGAGAAGGAGGTTGTTGACGTTCATCTTGATGCACTTCCTCGTTTCCTTCATCTTGGTGTGTCCCGCTTGTGGATGCTTCCGTATCAACTCTTGGTTCACCTTGTTGTGAAGTAGAAGCTTCCACTTGGACGGACGAGGTACTCTCCTTCACCTCCGTTGGGCGAACCTTGCCAATAGCCAAGTCTTGGATTGCTTCCGAAGGATCTTTGTCACCTACATCAATTGGCAATTGCTCTACTTGCGAGCCGTTAGATTCATCAAACTTCACATCTACCGTCTCTTCAACCTTTCGGGTGAAATTGTTGTAGACACGGTAAGTGTGAGAGTTTGAGCCATAACCTAGTAGGAAACCTTCATGAGACTTAGGAGCAAATTTAGAGCGACGATGCTTATCAAGAATGTAGCACTTTGAGCCGAATACTCGAAAGTATCCAACTTGGGGTTTGTTACCGGTGAGGAGCTCGTATGCCGTCTTGCCGAGTAGCTTGTGAAGGTACAAGCGATTTGTTGCATGACAAGCTGTCTCAACCGCTTCTGCCCAAAAATGCTTCGGCGTCTTGTACTCATCAAGCATCGTTCTCGCCATTTCGATGAGCGTCCGGTTCTTCCTCTCAACAACTCCGTTTTGTTGAGGTGTGTACGTAGCCGAGAACTCGTGTGAAATCCCTTCTTCGTCAAGAAAGGTGTCCACATTTGCGTTCTTGAACTCCGTCCCGTTGTCGCTGCGAACCTTCTTGATCTTCACTTCAAATTGATTTTGGGCCTTCCTTGCGAAGTTTTTGAAGATCTTTTGGACCTGTGATTTATCATTGAGAAAGAACACCCACGTAAATCTTGAAAAATCATCAACTATAACAAGACCAAAAGAATTTCCACCGAGACTCTTGTAAGAGTTGGGACCAAAGAGATCCATGTGTAGTAGCTCGAGTGGCCTCCTTGTAGTCATGATGTTCTTCACGGGATGCCTTCCTCCAACCTGTTTACCTGCCTGACAAGCGCTGCAAAGTCTATCCTTATCAAATATGACATCGTTAACTCCAAGGATATGATTTCCTTTAATAAGCTTGTCAAGGTTTCGCATACCAACATGACCTAATCGTCTATGCCATAACCAACCTTTTGAGGATTTAGCAATGAAGCAAGTTTTAGGTTGGGCCTTTTTAGTGAAATCAACAATTTATAGATCACCTCTACGCACACCGGTAAAGACCATTTTATGATTATCTCGACGAAATACTTGGCAATCTACTTCAGTAAATAGAACATTGAAACCGAAATCAGCAAGTCTAGATACTGAAAGTAAGTTGTAACCAAGAGATTCAACGAGCATGACATTTTGTATGGAGCTATCATGTGATATGGCCACCTTACCGAGGCCAACCACCTTACCCTTTGAGTTGTCACCGAAAGTGACATACTTTCGAGGA
>NW_021205784.1:0-694 GCF_002162155.2 Triticum dicoccoides
ATCACTCCGGGACCCCAAAACAGTGAGTAATAGTCCATGAAACGGGGCAGAATCGGCCAAAACTATGAGTGTTGATGACAGACACGTAAGCGCACCTTGGGGTTCAACAAGATGTGAAATCACTTTGGGACCCCAAAACGGTGAGTAATAGTCCACGAAACGGGTTAGAATCGGCCAAAACTACGAGTGTTGATGACGGACACGTAAACCTACCCCAGGGTTTGTTACTCGCGGAAATCACTCCGACACCCCAAAACAGTGAGTAATAGTCCATGAAACGGGCCAGAATCGGCCAAAACTGTGAGTGTTGATGACCGACACGTAAGCGCACCTTGGTGTCCAACAAGAATGGAAATCACTTTGGGATCCCAAAACTTTGAGTAATAGTCCACGAAACGGGTCAGAATCGGCCAAAACTATGAGTGTTGATGACCGACATGTAAACGCACCACAGGGTTCGTTACTCGTGTACATCACTCCGAGACTCCAAAACAATGAGTAATAGTCCATCAAACGGGCCAGAATCGGCCAAAACTATGAGTGTTGATGACCGACACATAAGCGCACCTTGGGGTCTAACAAGAATGGAAATCACTTTGGGACCCCAAAACGGTGAGTAATAGTCCACGAAACGGGTCAGAATCGGCCAAAACTGCGAGTGTTGATACCGACACGTAAACGCACCACAGGGTTC
>NW_021205785.1:0-1234 GCF_002162155.2 Triticum dicoccoides
TAATACTAATTTAGGAACCATTTGTGTATTTTAGAAAACTATAACCGTTTTAGAAATAAAAGAAAACGGAATAGAAAAAGGAAAATAGACAAAGTAGGACTATTTGTTTTGGGCCCTAGTGCATTAGTGGATTAGGCCCAGCCCAACTTCCCCTCATCCCCTTTCTCTGTTCATCAGACAATCAGAGGACGTGGAGGCCATCCATGGCGCCCCGGCCAGGTGCCGGCCATCCCCCGGTCTCCTTGGAGTATAAGGGCGACACCCCGGACGCCCTGGACAACCCTAGCTCAATCCTCCCCTTCCCCACACTTGATCCCCTCGATCCCGAGCTTGTTCGTCACCGCGCCTTCATCGATCCCGCGGCCACCGACTCCCCATCGCTACCTTGCCATGTCCATGAGGTTCTCCGTCGTCTACTTCATCGTCTGCACCACCAGATTGAGGCTTGGGAGCATCATCGACGACGCACGTCTCTTCTTCTTCCGCCACGGCCGTCGGACGACGCCATCGATCTCCACCACCGGCGCCTCCCCGACCTTCCCCGAGCTCGCCTACGTTCTCCCCGGTGAGCCCTCCTCCGGATCCCCCTTCCTCCGCCTCGATTCGGTCACCGTTTGCCTTCCCCGAGCACATCCTAGCCCGCGTCGCGTGTACGCGTACGCGTACTGGTGTAAGCGCGTGCGTGAGCTGCTGCTGCTTAACCACCGTCTCCTGCGGCGGCGTACTGCTGCTGAAGCGCGCCTGCCCTGGCCTCGCCTCTGCTTGCCGCTGCTCGCCGGCCATCGGCCGCGGCCATGTAGCGCGCCCCTGCTGCTCCTTGCGATGCGTTGCTGCTCATACCGCTACTCTGCTCTGCTTGCTACTGCTGTCGCTGCACTGCTGCTCCGTTTGCTGCTGCTCACGGCCGCTGCTACTGCTTTCCTTGTGCTGCTGCCGCTGTTGGCCATGGCCGCCGTGGCTTGTGCCTCGTGCGTGCTAGCCATGGCAAGCACAGCCAAGGCCCGGGTGTGCCGCTGCCAATGGCCGACCCAATTAGTAGGTCTAATTAGTTTAGGCTAAATTAGGTGTTAATTAGTCTAAGGCTATTAGAAGTGGACCCAGGCTAATTAATCTAATTAACTAGAATAGTTTAGTTGTTGTCTATGATGTGTGGCTCCCATCTCTAATTAAGCTAGATTAATTAATCTGTTAAACTAAGACAATGACAATTGGGCACCATTGTCACTATTCATCA
>NW_021205786.1:0-1008 GCF_002162155.2 Triticum dicoccoides
GCACCCCGGGGTACGTTAATCATGGAAATCACTCCAGGACTCGAAAACAGTGAGTAATAGTCCACGAAATGGGACAGAATCGGCCAAAACTGTGAGTGTTGATAACCGACACGTAAACGCACCACGGGGTTTATTAATCGTGGAAATCACTTAGGGACCCAAAACAATGAGTAATATTCCATGAAATGGCCCAGAATCGCCAAAACTGTGAGTGTTGATAACCGACACGTAAGCGCACCTTGGGGTTCAACAACTATGGAAATCGCTTCAGGACCCCAAAACGGTGAGTAATAGTCCACTAAACGGGTCAGAATTGGCCAAAATTGTGAGTGTTGATGACGGACATGTGAACGCACCCCGGGGATCGTCAATCGTAGAAATCGCACTAGGACCCCAAAACAATGAGTAATAGTGCAGGAAACGGACCAGAATCGGACAAAATTGTGAGTGTTGATGGCCGACACGTAAACGCACCCCGGGGTTCGTCAATCATGGAATCAAATCGGGACCCCAAAACTGAGTAATAGTCGAACAAACGGGCCAGAATCGGCCCAAACAGCGAATCTTGGCGACTAATAGGTATACACACCTTGACGTTCGACAACCATGGAAATTGCTTTGGGACCCCAAAACGGCGAGTAATAGTCCATGAAACAGCCCAGAATCACACAAACCAAAGATTATTGAAGAAAGATACATAAACGCACCTCGTGGTTCGTCAATCATGGAAATCGCTAAGGGACCCCAAATCAGTGAGTAATAGTCCATGAAATGGGCTAGAATCGGCCAAAACTGTGAGTGTCGATAACCGATACGTAAACGCACCCTAGGGTTCATTAATCGTGGAAATCATTACGGGACCCCAAAACAGTGAGTGTTGATAACCGACACGTAAGCGCACCTTGGGGTTCAACAACTATGGAAATCGCTTAAGGACCCGCAAACGGTGAGTAATAGTGCACGAAACGGGTCAGAATTGGCCAAAACTGTGAGTGTTGACGACGGACA
>NW_021205787.1:0-1219 GCF_002162155.2 Triticum dicoccoides
CAAAACGGTTAGTAATAGTCCACGAAATGGGTCAGAATTGGCCAAAACTATGAGTGTTGACGACGGACATGCAAACGCACCCTGGGATCGTCAATTGTGAAAATTGCTCCGGGACCCCGAAAAGTAATAGTCCACAAAACGGACCAGAATTGGCCAAAATTGTGAGTGTTGATGACCGACACATAAACGCAACCCGGGGTTCGTCAATCGTGGAAATCACTTCGGAACCCCAAAACTGAGTAACAGTCCAAGAAATGGGCTAGAATCGGCCCAAACTGCGGGTCTCGACAACCAACACATAAGCACATATTGGGGTTCAACAACCGTGAAAATCACTTTTGGGACCCCAAAGCGGTGAGTAAAAGTCCGTGAAACGGGCCAGAATCGGCCAAAACTGCGAGTGTTGATGACCGACACGTAAGCGCACCTTGGGGTTCAACAACTATGCAAATCACTTTGGGCCCCCAAAACGGTAAGTAATAGTCTACAAAACGTGTCTGAATTGGCAAAACTGTGAGTGTTGACGACAAACGCCTAAGCGCATCCCGGGGATTGTCAATCATGGAAATCGCTCTGGGAGCCGAAAACGGTGAGTAATAGTCCATGAAACGGACCAGAATCGGCAACAATTGTGAGTGTTGATGACCAACACGTAAACGCACCTCGGATTTCAGCAATCGTGCAAATCACTTCGGAACCCCAAAACTGAGTAACAGTCCAAGAAATGGGCTAGAATCAGCCCAAACTGTGAGTCTCGGCGACCAACACATAAGCACATATTGGGGTTCAACAACCATGAAAATCACTTTTGGGACCCCAAAGCGGTGAGTAAAAGTCCGTGAAACGGGCTAGAATCGGCCAAAACTGCGAGTGTTGATGACCGACACGTAAGCGCACCTTGGGGTTCAACAACTATGCAAATCGCTTTGGGCCCCCAAAACGGTAAGTAATAGTCTACAAAACGTGTCAGAATAGGCAAAACTGTCTGTGTTGACGACAAACGCCTAAACGCATCCCGGGGATTGTCAATCATGGAAATCGCTCTAGAACCCGAAAACGGTGAGTAATAGTCCACGAAACGGACCAGAATCGGCAACAATTGTGAGTGGTGATGACCAACACGTAAACGCACCTCGGATTTCACCAATCGTGCAAATCGCTTCGGGACCCCAAAATGGTGAGTAATAGTCCACGAAACGGGCTAGAATCGGCCAAAACT
>NW_021205788.1:0-1360 GCF_002162155.2 Triticum dicoccoides
GTGAGCGGCAAGCTTGCCGCCGTCGCTGCTGAGGCCGTGAAGGGTCAAGCGGAGGCTCTGCTGTCAAAGTTCCGGGCTTTCAGCACCAAGCCGAAGCGAGGCGTTGCCGATCCTGAGGCTCCACGAGGCGAAGTCGCCCAGCACAGCTCCGTCACCAGCGATGGTGCCATTAGAAAGTGACCCCTTCGTGGCTCCCGTCCTGCTTTTCATTCCTGCAACATGCATCCTGCCTCGTGGAGGCGTTTAAACTTGTGTTTGGCGTTGTCGAAGTACTCTATGGACTGTAATATTTTCTTTTGAATTTCTTGAGATTTGCGTTTTTCCTTCCTACTTGCTTGTGTTCTACGTTGGCAGAGCCCGGCCCCGCGCATACCTCAGCCGCCGTTAGCCCCGACCGGAAACCAGGACGGGACCAAGGAGTGAGGGGCTATGTGACAAGTTAGGCTCCTGAGTCTTGATGCTCAGGAGTCCCCCTTGACACACGAACAGCAAGTAGGGAGGTGAGATGTATGGGTGAATTTACTGTTCTACGTCGGCAGAGCCTGGCCCCGTGCATACCTCAACCGCCGTTAGCCTTTCAAAACTAAGGGGTGAGGGGCTACGTGACCAGTTAGGCTCTTGAGTCGCGATGCTCAGGAGTCCCCCTTGACGTTCAAACGGCCTTCATACCTTGGCTCCGCTCGGGGAGAGACGTGCGATGAACCAGGCCCGAGGGGCCTGGCTGGGTGGCGTGCGCCTGGGCATGACCCGGGCATAGCCCCTATACCCAGCCCCCTCGCGCGGCACTCCCGAGGGGAGGCATTATGATGAGGCCGGACACTGAGCTCTGGGCTCCCTGAGGTTGATGCGGCCGGGGGCCACCCTCAGTTGTTTATCACCAGCGCGGAGCATAGCGCTTCCGTATGTGTACGGGCATAGCCGCTCCTCGGCAGTGTCGTCAACCAGCACAGAGCATGGTGCTTCCACTGGTGCGTGGGAGGGGGCTCCCCTCCGGGAGGAGCCCCCGGGGCGTGTACAGCCCCGCCCTGACACGAGGCTGGCACGGTAGGGCCTAGCGAGGTGTATCTGGGCACCCATGAGCTAGCGTGGGACTCACGAGGCCCTACCTCAAGGCGGGTTGCGCTGGCTCTGGGCCTTTACTTGTGATGTGTTCCTACAGATTTGGTTAGATGTCGGTGCTCTACGTCCTCGGGTCCCGGCCCTCGAGTGGGTTCAGCCATCGCTGGTATGCCAGGTCGCGATGTCGTGGACAAGGCTAGAGGGTGAGGGCTGGAGAGCCAGTAAGAGCCCATGAGTCGCGATGCTCAGGTACCCCCCCTTCAATGTGCAAGCGGCCGGCATGAAGGAAGAAGGGTGCCGC
>NW_021205789.1:0-1484 GCF_002162155.2 Triticum dicoccoides
TCCAGTTTTCCTAGATTAGATTTACTTTCTTACCTATTGTCCAAGAAAAAGCCACAAAAAAGAGTTAGATCTATTCATCCTTGGTCCAAGCCAGTCTGAGCCTTTGCAATTTTCTTTTCATTGATTGCATAGTTGAATTATCGATTGCATTGTCGTGTCGAGTTGCTGGTCTTAGTGTCTAGTTCGTTTAGAGTTTCGAGTTCTGTTCACATTAGTCACGCCACCGCTGCATCATTATCTCTTCCGCTGTCCACCACCCATCCATCAATTTCCACCACGTGCTACCCACCATTCATTGTCATAATAATAGTTGAGATCGTTCACATCTTCACTTGATCCAATCTGCATCTTATCTAGTTTGTTTTGGAAAGAGGGAGAAAAAAAGAGAGAAAAAAAAGAGAGAAAAAAAAGGAAAAAAAAGTCAGAGAAAAAAAAGGAGAGAAAGAAAAAAAAGTGTGAGGAAAAAAAGAGAGAAGAAAAAAAAAATCGGCACAAACTTTTTCAGGGGAAAGTTGGAGACACAGTTGTTGATATATCCTGCTTGGCTGTTGTTTCACCTCATTATCTTCACTGCTGTTGTGATCTTCACTTATATCTTGCTGTCAAGAGCTACTTAGTATCCTTCATTGATGCTAGTTGTGCTACGCCGTGACCTCATTAGTGTTCTAGGCTCGCGTCTCTAGTCCGGTCTAGCCTAGGACCAGCACAGTACCGTCGTTGAGCGTTTATTCAACATTGCATCTTTGAATTGATTATTGCTAATCTTTTGCTACCATATATAGCCAACCCAGCTCCACATATTTCTACACCGTGTATACGTACGCTCCCCTGGCAATCGCTTTACTCAATATTCGGAGTTACTTGACACCGCTGGTTGCCGATCACCGCCTGCTGCATGGTGAGAACTTGTAAGACATTGATATTTGCTTTACTGTGAGCGTTTTACCACCACATCCTAGTAGTTATAGGAACATTATTTTTGGGTTTTGTTTCTTGTTCTACTAATCATGACAGGATCCAGAGTCAATTCATGGGCTTTGTCGATCGCGGGAGACGTGCCACCACCTTTGCAAATGACACAACCGTCACGAGAGGTGCACAAACATCCAAATGCACATGATCAGGTTAATGTATCTATACCACCATTTAATGGCCGTTTTAAACCTGCTTTATATATTGAATGGGAGTTCGACATAAAAAATATATTTGCTTCCCATAATTTCGATGAACATAAAAAGGTTAAGGTTGCGGTTGGTTCTTTCACTGGTTATGCTTTGGTTTGGTGGAGTGAATATTGTCGGTTACACCCTGATTATATACCTACTACTTGGGATGATTTGAAACTTGCCATGCAACATACTTTCGTCCCTGCTTATTATACTCGTGACATGATTAAGAAGTTGCAACACTTAAAACAAGGTAGTGAAACTGTAACAAAATATTATGATGATTTACAAACTACCTTGTTGCATTCCTCTTTAGAA
>NW_021205790.1:0-1149 GCF_002162155.2 Triticum dicoccoides
ATTTCCATAATCATCAAGGTTTTACCAACATCCGTGTCAAGGATGCTGACAACACAACATACTACCATGATGAATAGCGACGGACGATGCAGATGCAAAAGAGGATAACACTTTCTCAGATTTCACCTTAGCGAGCCAAGGAACAAAATCTGGACGATCGACCGAGAGAAATTTAGCACTCCGCTTCTAATGTTCTCCTTGATGTGCTAGCGTAACCCATTCATAGATATGGTTTGATATCTAGAACATCAAGTAAAAAGGTCGGACTTCGGGATCTCAAAATCCATAGGGGCAACTAGGGAGTAAATCCTACGAAATCCCTATGGGGAGGTGGCCAACTTCCTCAATCAAGATATTATAATAACAGGTCTTCCGGCTGGGTGTGTTGGCCACGACATCCACCTTACCAGTTATCGAGGAACCAATATTATAGTTCTTGGGGAAATGTTCCAAACCATCATATCTGCCTGAGATTCAAATCTGGTTGGTGTCAGGATATTCCAGACTCATCGAGTCTAGGAAGAAAAACGAAAGTTTGCAACACAAATCGACGAGATGACGTTGCGAGATTCTCGGGGAATGAACTACGATAGTAAGCTCCAAAGTATGAGCTGGTTCTGCTACAAACATGTGAACACGTTGTCCCAGACAAGCATGAACACGTGGTAGTCTTAGAATAAAACACTACCGAGTTCCGGGGGAAAACCATCATCGAGGATATCGAAGTCCTTGCATAAGGTATACTCTTAAGAAGGAACTTCTTCTCCTTGAACAAATCAATCAGTGGCTTGGTGTGCTCGGGACACATATAGAATGGAGGTAGCTAATCTCACAATCCAATGTATACTTCACACATGCATGACTGACTTGGGATGATTCCAAGGAAGCAAAAACAATCTTTCTCGGATACACGGCGGCAACTTACACCAAGTGCACGTGAATTAGAGAAAGTCACATCTTTCATCCGGACATATGCTCCATGAGCGGGTCATGAAGATAATGCTTAGAAAAGTTTCCAGTACTAGCTGGATGTTCAACATAATCATGGAGAGGTTAAATATATTGCTGATGGGCTCAACAACAACTCATCCTGGTTTCCATGAAGAAGGAGTTCCATAATTATGTGAACGAGTGATAGCACTAGTCAGA
>NW_021205791.1:0-1270 GCF_002162155.2 Triticum dicoccoides
GGGGGGGGCACCCCCTGTCTCCTGGACAGGGTGTGGGCCCCCTGGTGTATTTCTTTCGCTCAAAAATTCTTATTAATTCCAAAAAGTTGTTTCGTGGAGTTTCAGGACTTTTGGAGCTGTGCAGAATAGATTTCCAACATTTGCTCCTTTTCCAGCCAGAATTCCAGCTGCCGGCAATCCCCCTCTTCATGATAAACCTTGTAAAATAAGAGAGAATAGCCATACGTATTGAGATATAATGTGTAATAACAGCCCATAATGCAATAAATATTGATATAAAAGCATGATGCAAAATGGACGTATCATAGCCCTCCTCCCACCGCCCTCGACCTCATCACCGCCACCCGAGCCCACCGAGCACCGCCGCCTTTCGATCCCGATCCCGCCCTCGCCGCCCCTACCTCTCCGTCGCCCCCACCCCCTTTCTCTCTACTTAGTTAGTACTAGATGTTGTTTAGTAGTAGTAGATGTTAATTTAGGGTTCATAGATAATGATTTTTAGTAGTAGTAGATGTTAATTAGTAGTAGTGATGGTACTAGTTAACTAGAGCAGTATGATTAATAGTAGTTGTAGTTGAACTACTTTAGTTGTAGTTGAACTAGTCTAGTAAGTAAATTAATAAACTAGTTGAACTAGTTGAATTAATAGAACTAATGTATTTTTAGTAAGATAATTAATATAACTAGTTGAACTACTTTATTTTTAGAAAGAACTAGTATTTTTCTATTTATAATAAGTGTATATTTAGTAAGAACTAGTTGTATTAATAAAACTAGTGGAACATGTCATATTTGTTGTTATTTTTTTAGTTTAAGCAATTATTCAGGATGTATTAGTGATAACTTATACGGTTTTTGCTTTGCAGAAATCAAGGAGCCCCTCCATCATCCCCGCCGTCATCCCCGTCACTGACCCCCTCCGACATCGAGGTGAGACCAGCCAAATATCCATGTATATCTTGTGTTGCTCAAATAGGATATGTGGTTGCCCAAGTGGCCGTTCATGTTCAGTTTACACCTCCGAGTGGCCTATGTTTTGCCGGAGTGTTGATTAATTTCCGTTCCGGCAAATTTCAGGCGCTCGATATGTCCTTTTTTTGCAAAGGTCATGCTGGATTTTTCCGTGAATTCTGGCATGACTTGTGCTAGAATATGTAGGAAATATCGAGTGTCCTGGATTTTCTCGAAAAATAATGATCTTATTTAGGTTTTTTAGTACATATATTTAATTGTACAAGTTTAATCTTTGAATTATGAACGTAGGAAATGT
>NW_021205792.1:0-898 GCF_002162155.2 Triticum dicoccoides
ACAATGCTACAAATGCAGGCTGACAACGACCGTTATTTCATGACTCCCACGATAGACGGCGGCTTCATCCATGCTCCGGTCCCTTGAGTCGAGTCGAAAGCAGTGATGCTGTGTCTAGTTCTGAAACATCGATTGGCTCATGTTGTAATTAAACTTTAATGAACTTGTAGTATGTCTCTTTGGTTTCGAGAGTCGTTCAACTTAGATGTAATCGATGCTATTAATGTCTTGCTTTTCTCTTCCGATCGTTCTGTTGCATACTTATATATTGCTTATGTATTGTCTGTGAATTGGTACTAACGTTTCGTTTGGCTAGTGCATAGCGATGCCGACGTATGTCGTGTACAAGGGTAAGGTTCCCGGAGTCTATGATGACTGGGAGGAGTGTCGGAGACAGGTTCACCGATTCAGCGGTAACAATTACAAAGGGTACACCACTAGGGCCGAGGCCGAATCTAGATACGCCCTATCTAGCGGGAGAGGGGAGGGAGCGTTGGAGGAACCGGATGAAGACGAGTTTCATCGTGATGATGCTCATCGTGATGACTGCAGCTCTCTTCTATGTGATGGTAGTTTAGATGATCGATATCGACTTGTAATGTGAAGACAAACTCGCTACTCGCGGTCTCGAGACTTGTAATATAATGTTCTATCTTTGTTCGGTCTTTTCAATTCGGAGACTAATATGATGAATTGTATTCGGAGACTAATATGATGAATTGTATTCAAAGACTAATCTTCTATTGTATTCGATGAATCTGTTGTTGATGTGTGCTGTCTATATTTTGTCAAATTATACATTTTGTAACCTGTGCAAAAAACAGAAAATAAAAAATAAAAAAAAACCTAATATTCATACTAATGGCGCATCACATGACAGTGCGCCATTAGTATGACA
>NW_021205793.1:0-1396 GCF_002162155.2 Triticum dicoccoides
CACATATCGTCAGCTCACCTTTAGCTAGTCTCCGTTTATTTTGTAGCTTTTATTTCGAGTTACTAGCACTTAGCAACCGAACCGGTATCTAATACCCTGGTGCTACTAGGAGTACTAGTAAAGTACACATCAACACAATACATCCAATATACTTCTATCGACCTTGCCAGCCTTCTTATCTACCAAGTATCTAGGGTAATTCTGCTCCAGTGGATGTTCCCTTTATTACAGAAGCACTTAGTCTCGGGCTTGGGTTCAACTTTGGGTTTCTTCACTAGAACAGCAACTGATTTGTTGTTCCATGAAGTATCCCTTTCTTGCCCTTGCCCTTCTTGAAACTAGTGGTTTTACTAACCATCAACGATTGATGCTCCCTTTTGATTTCTACTTTTGTGGTGTCAAACATCGCAAATATCTCAAGGATCATCATATATGCCCCTGATATATTATAGTTCATCACGAAGCTCTAGCAGCTTGGTGGTAATGACTTCAGAGAAACATCACTATCTCATTTGGAAGATCAACTCCCACTTGATTCAAATGATTGTTGTACTCAGACAATCTGAGCACAAGCTCAACAATTGAGCTTTTCTCCCTTAGTTTGCAGGCTAAGAAAATCGTCGGAGGTCTTATACCTCTTGAGGTGGACACGAGCCTGAAATCCCAGTTTCAGCCCTCGAAACATCTCATATGTTTCGCGACGTTTCAAAATGTCTTCGGTGCCTCAACTCTAAGCCGTTTAACTGAACTATCACGTAGTTATCAAAATGTGTATGTCAGATGTTCGCAACATCCATAGACAACGTTCGAGGTTCAGCACACTGAGCGGTGCATTAAGGACATAAGCCTTCTATGAAGCAATGAGAACAAACCTCAGTTTACGAACCTAGTCCACATAATTGCTACTATCAACTTTCAACTAAATTTTCTCTAGGAACATATCTAAATAGTAGAACTGAAGCGCGAGCTACGACATAATTTGCGAAGACCTTTTGACTATGTTCAAGATTATTAAGTTCATCTTATGAACTCCCACTCAGGTACACATCCCTCTAGTCATCTAAGTGATTACATGATCCGAGTCAACTAGGCCGTGTCCGATCATCACGTGAGACGGACTAGTCAACATCGGTGAACATCTTCATGTTGATCGTATCTTCTATACGACTCATGCTCGACCTTTCGGTCTCTTGTGTTCCGAGGCCATGTCTGTACATGCTAGGCTCGTCAAGTTAACCTAAGTGTTTCGCATGTGTTCCGAGGCCATGTCTGTACATGCTAGGCTCGTCAACACCCGTTGTATTCGAACGTAAGAATCTATCACACCCGATCATCACGTGGTGCTTCAAAGCGACGAACTTTCTCAACGGTGCACAGTTAGGGGGAACACTTTCTT
>NW_021205794.1:0-1058 GCF_002162155.2 Triticum dicoccoides
TGTGTCCTCTGGATTTACCGCACGTGAAATACCATGTGTGCATGAACAATTGCATCATTTATCGGGACGAGCACGCGGAGTCTACAATATGTCCGGTGTGCGGTGTCACTCGATACAAGAAGAGGAAGAAAGCTCCTCGAAAAGTGGTGTGGTACTTTCCGATCACTCCTCGTCTGCAGCGGTATTTCGCGGATCCTAAGGTAGCAAAGCTCCTGCGTTGGCACGCGGATAGGGAGGAGAAGAAGCGAGAAGATGACGCAAATGATCCGGAGATAGATAAAAAAGACAAGATGCCGAGTCACCCTAAGGATGCGAGCCAGTGGCAAGCATTGAACTTCGAATACCCAGAATTTGGGAACGATCCAAGGAACATCGTGCTGGGCGCGAGCACCGATGGAGTCAATCCGTTTGGCAGCCAGAGAAGCACACATAGCACATAGCCCCTCGGCGCCGAGCACCCCCCAAGTCCACCGGCCGCCGCCGCCGACCCACCGCACCCTCGATTCCCCTACTCAACCGCCGCCGCCGACCCCCCGCACCGCGCGCACCGTCTTATAAAAAAAATAAGTATCAAACAGCTTTTTAAATGCTACTGTCTTATAAAAAATATTACTGTTATTATTTAAACAAGTTTGAACATATTTAAACATAAATAAGTATCAAACAGCTTTTTAAATGATAAAAAAAATTGTGGAGCCTGGGAGTCGAACCCAGGACCTCCTGGTGTGAGAACTGGCTGCTGACCAGTCGAGCTAGTAGAGTGGGCTTGACGTGGATAGGTTCTGGTAGTACATAACCTTTTGGCTCGAGTTGAAATAAAAAAAAATACTAATGGCGCACCACGGTGAGGTGCGCCATTAGTATGGACATGCTAATGGCGCACCACGGTGAGGTGCGCCATTAGTATTGTGGCCCGATCCCCCTTCGCCTGATCCCCCCTTCGCCCGATCCCCCCTTCCCTCTCCCCCTCGCCAGTTCTCTCCCTCTCGATCCACCGCCGCCGCCGCCGCTGCCCTCGCCCTCGCCCTCGCCCTCGCCCTCTCCCTCCCTCGCCCTCT
>NW_021205795.1:0-1383 GCF_002162155.2 Triticum dicoccoides
GCCTGATCGAGGATACGAATGGGGTACTCTCGATATGTAAGATTATCTTGGAGATCAAGCGTTTCGTGGTCCACTCCACGGGTAGGATCCGAGAAGCAACGCCTGAGTTGAGAAACGTGGAAGACATCGTGGACTCTGGAGAGGTGCGGAGGTAGTTCCAATTGGTAGGCAACTTCTCCTCGCTTGGCGAGAATGCGAAAAGGTCCAATGTAACGAGGAGCCAATTTGCCTTTGATACCGAAACGATGGGTTCCCTTCAGAGGGGTAACCCGAAGATAAGCCTTCTCGTCAACCTCGAAAGTCATAGCCTTATGTTTTCGGTCATATTGACTCTTTTGACGAGATTGGGCTGTTTTCAACTTTTCACGAATGATGCGAACTTGTTCTTCTGCTTCCTGAATCATATCCGGGCCAAAGAATTGTCTTTCCCCGGTGTCTGACCAGTTAAGGGGTGTTCGACACCGTCGTCCATAGAGAACTTCAAAAGGGGCTTTACCCAAGCTAGATTGATAGCTGTTGTTGTAAGCGAATTCGGCAAATGGAAGGCACTTCTCCCAATCCATTCCGAATGAGATAACAGAGGCTCGAAGCATGGCTTCTAGAATCTGGTTGACGCGTTCTACTTGACCACTCGACTGAGGGTGGAAAGCGGTGCTAAAGGAGAGACGGGTTCCCATAGCATTTTGGAAGCTTTCCCAAAATCGAGAGGTGAAAATACTTCCTCGATCCGAGTTAATTTCCAAAGGAACACCATGGAGAGACACTATCCGGGAGATGTATAAGTCTGCCAGCTGACTAGCGGTTATACTCTCACGAACAGGTAGGAAATGGGCTACTTTGGAAAGATGATCGACAACGACGAAAATAGCATTATTCCCTCTCTTGGTCCTGGGAAAACCGGTAATGAAATCCATACCAATTTTATCCCATTTCCATTCAGGAATAGCTAAGGGTTGAAGGGTGCCAGCAGGCCGTTGATGCTCTGCTTTTACACGACGATAGACATCGCAATTAGCAATATACTGAGCAATTTCTCTCTTCATCCTAGTCCACCAGAACCTCTGGCGTAGGTCCTGATACATCTTGGTACTACCGGGATGAATGGTGAGAGGAGATTCATGAGCCTCCTTAAGGATCAACTGCCGTAGATGCTGGTTCTTGGGAACCACTAAACGGTTCTCAAAGTATACAACACCATGATCATTTGTGGAGAAGCAACTAGCACCTCCGCTAGCAATGTTCTCCTTGATTTTAGATATTCCCTTATCTCGCTTTTGGGCAGCAATGATTTGATCCGTAAGAGTAGGTTTCGCCACCAAGGTGGAAAGAAATCCTTGAGGAACAATGTGAAGGTTAAGCTTCCGAAATTCCTCATGGAGAAGC
>NW_021205796.1:0-1552 GCF_002162155.2 Triticum dicoccoides
TTTTGAATCATCCTTCTAAGACTGATCGTGCTACCTAGTCCTTATTTCGGTGCACCCTTCGATTGATGAGTTAGGATCTTGTCAAGTCCTCACTCATTTGATCATATCGTCTTGCCCTCAAAAGCGAGATTGTTCTCGAGCTTAGTAACATACCGGTGGTTCATGATTTTCTGAATATCTTCTCGGAAGTATCACCAGGTCGTCACCTGACCGTTATGTTGAGCTCGAGATCAAGTTGGTTTCTTGTGAACCACCTTCTCTCCAAGAATCGGTGTTAGATATCCCTGAGCTAGTTGGTTAAGCTAGACAACAACTTGGAGAGTTGGAGGATAAAAGCTTGCCTGACTTAGTTCGTTCCAAAGGGATAATCTTGTGTAGTGTGTGTTGAAGAAAGATGATATCTTCATCGATTGGTCCCTGTGATCAGTTGCTGGACCTATTGTCTTATCAATCCCTTGATTTGAGTGTGGGCTATCATCAAATCAAATCAGTACCAACGATGCTCGTAATGTTGTCCTACTCGTGGTTGATCCCTCGAGCATACACCATTACATCTTTGGTCTGACCAATGCTATCACCGTGTTCACATGATGGTGGAAGTCCAGTGATATGGAAATTCCGATGAGTTGCTGTTGAGCCCATCAGTAGCATTTTGTCTCCCCCCATGAATCATGTTGAACATCAACCTAGTGTTGGAAACTTGTGTAAGCATTTCTTCGTGTTTCGTTCATGAAGTATATGTTTGGATGAAAGTAGTGACTTTCCCTAATTCATGTGCATATGATGCAAGTTGCCGCCATGAATTTGAGGAAGATTGTTTTATTTCCTTGGAATCATCCCAAATCAGTCATGCACACGTGCGAAGTATTCTGTGGTCTGGAGACTTGCAACCTTCATTCCATATGTGTCCCGAGCACACCAAGCCACTGATTGATTTGTTCAAGGGGAAGAAGTTCCTTCATAAGAGCTAGTCATATGACTTATGCAAGGACTTCGTTATCCACGGTGATGGTTCCCAACCAGAACTCGGTAGTGTTTTATTGTAAGACTACCACGTGGTCATGCTTGTCTGGGACAACGTGTTCACATGTTTGTAGCAGAACCAGCTCATGTTTTGGAGCTTGCTATCGTAGTTCATCTCCCGAGTATCCCGCAACGTCATCTCGTCGATTTGTGTTGCAAACTTTCGTTTTTCTTCCTAGACTCGATGAGTCTGGAATATCCTGACACCAACCAGATCTGAATCTCAGGCAGATATGATGGTTGGAATATTTCCCAAGAATTATAATATTGATCGCGCGATAATCGGTAAAGTGGATGTCGTGGCCAACACACCCAGCCGGAAGACCTGTTATTATAATATCTTGATTGATGAAGTTGACCACCTCCCCATAGGGATTTCGTAGGATTTACTCCCTAGTTGCCCCTATGGATTTTGAGATCCCGAAGTCCGACCTTTTTACTTGATGTTCTAGATACCAGATCATTTCTATGAATGGGTTACACTAGCACATCAAGGAGAACATTAGAAGCGGAGTGCTAAATGTCTCTC
>NW_021205797.1:0-1432 GCF_002162155.2 Triticum dicoccoides
TATTTTCGTCGTGGTCGATCGTCTTTCCAAAGTAGCCCATTTCCTACCTGTTCGTGAGAGTATAACCGCTAGTCAGCTGGCAGACTTATACATCTCCCGAATAGTGTCTCTCCATGGTGTTCCTTTGGAAATTAACTCGGATCGAGGAAGTCTTTTCACCTCTCGATTTTGGGAAAGTTTCCAAAATGCTATGGGAACCCGTCTCTCCTTTAGCACCGCTTTCCACCCTCAGTCGAGTGGTCAAGTGGAACGCGTCAACCAAATTCTAGAAGACATGCTTCGAGCCTCTGTTATCTCATTTGGAATGGACTGGGAGAAGTGTCTTCCATTTGCCGAATTCGCCTACAACAACAGCTATCAATCTAGCTTGGGTAAAGCCCCTTTTGAAGTTCTCTATGGACGACGGTGTCGAACACCCCTTAACTGGTCAGAAACCGGGGAAAGACAATTCTTTGGCCCGGATATGATTCAGGAAGCAGAAGAACAAGTTCGCATCGTTCGTGAAAAGTTGAAAAACAGCCCAATCTCGTCAAAAGAGTCAATATGACCGAAAACATAAGGCTATGACTTTCGAGGTTGACGAGAAGGCTTATCTTCGGGTCACCCCTCTGAAGGGAACCCATCGTTTCGGTATCAAAGGCAAATTGGCTCCTCGTTACATTGGACCTTTTCGCATTCTCGCCAAACGAGGAGAAGTTGCCTACCAGTTGGAACTACCTCCGCACCTCTCCAGAGTCCACGATGTCTTCCATGTTTCCCAACTCAGGCGTTGCTTCTCGGATCCTATCCGTGGAGTAGACTATGAAACGCTTGATCTCCAAGATAATCTTACATACCGAGAGTACCCCATTCGTATCCTCGATCGGGCCGAGCATACCACTCGACGTCATAATATCAAGTTTCTCAAGGTTCAATGGTCGCACCATTCTGAGGATGAAGCAACTTGGGAAAGGGAGGATCGTCTTTGACTCGAGTACCCCGCCTTCTTTCCGGAGGAACCCAAATCTCGGGACGAGATTCTTTTGAGTGGGGGTGAGTTGTCACACCCTAGCTAGTCATGCATTAGAGTGTTGCATCATGTTTACTCTTTCATCAGAAACTTGAAATGGGGATGACAGAACCCCCAGTCCCCTCTGAAACCAACTAGGGTTACTAAAATAATTTTCAATGAACCTGAAATGCCCTTCTAAAATGCCCATCATTTTTGTCTTGGTTCAGAACCTCTGCCAAAAGTGGTGCACATTTTCCTAGGCCATCCTAGGGTTTTTGAATTAAATCATAAATATTTGAATTTGGGCATTTAAAATTATATAAAATATTTAAATGCTCAAATATCTCCAAACTAAAATGTTTCATGTTGGAAATAATCCAACTATGGGCTAGGAATAGTTTGGTGATTTTTGAAGTTGCCTAGGTATTTTATTAAATTCAA
>NW_021205798.1:0-1362 GCF_002162155.2 Triticum dicoccoides
CCGCCAGCCTTGGTGCGATGAGCCTAGACGACTTCGGCATGGCCCCAGGCTTGTGTGTAAACCGACAGAAGAGCTCGGCCATGCTAATCCGGTGCTCCGAGGATCAAGTAACTTTGACTAAAAATATCTGGGACTTCCTCTGAGCATGCGCAAAATGACAACCGCGTAATTTCAGTAGCAGGTCGAGCAGCTTGCTAACTAGATGCTGTCGTCGAGAAGTGCTATGCTGTCGAAGAGCGATAGGTTTCTTCAAGTGAAGACGGTTCTATGTGCTATTTCCATGCACTCGTTGATGGCTATGGAGCTCCATCCCAAGACAATTGCGGCTCTGCAGAAGATATGACGCGACTTCCTTTGGTGTGCCAAGCTGGCTAGAGGTGGCAACTGCTCTGTGGCATCGGACTCGGTCTACTCACCGAACTGGATGGGCGGCCTGGGAATACCTAATCTGAAGTGGCCAAGCGTGGCCTTGATGGCGCGTGGCTTTGGCTGATCCTTAAAGGCCTTGGAAGGAATTCAGGATCACGGTTCCAAGTGAGACCCTTGCGATCTACCAGGCGGCAATGGTGGCCACGATTGGCGACGGGGAACGCGCCCTCTTCCAGGAGGATCTGTGGCTTCAGGGCCAACAAATTCAAGAACTGGCACCAAAACTATACGACAAAGACGCGCCTCGAATACGCTCTTCCAGACACTTAGGTAGGCGATCGTTGACAACACGTGGGCAACAGACATTGGCCCAAGCATGGACATGCAAACAATTCTGGAGTATCTTCAGCTCTAGCCCACAATCTCGGGTTTCGAGCTCTTGCACGACACTTGTGACACAATCAGATGGGGCTAGGAGCCGAGGGCCGCTATTCTGTCAGTTGAATCTAAGTTTGTTGGTCGGGAGGTGGCTGCTTATGCAGATTTCGTATAGAAGCAAATGACACCTCATCAATGCCGAAACTTTTTGTGGCTTGCTATGGGGAAAATATTCTGTAGAGCATAGGCTTTGGGACACCCCCTTATCTAGCCACTCATTTCTGCATCGCGATTCGTGCGAGTACATTTGTCTTTTTTATTTCTCCCATATAGAAAAACATATGAACTTCAAACTTGGCAGCTCAACAAAACATTCTTACTAGAATGTGAGAAAAAACTTTCAGAATTTTCCGTGCAATATAAATACTAAAAAGTACATTTTTAATACAAAAAATCTAATTTCGTATATTTATGTTTGACAAAAAAATCTGAAAGTTTTTCTCACATTCTAGTTAGAACGTTTTGGTGTCTTGCAAAGTTTGAAGTTCATATGTTGTTTTATTTTGAAGAAACAAAAAAGAGAAAATCTGATGTACAAAGTTAGTTGTCTAGTAC
>NW_021205799.1:0-1948 GCF_002162155.2 Triticum dicoccoides
TGACAGCAGGAGGCAAAGAGGAAGGCACGTCCTCGAATGAAAATAATGCCTCTTTGCACACAAAAGCATAGCAAACAGATTTGCTGAAATCTAGCTCATCAATATCAGATTTGGTGGCAAATAAACATGCACTTTTCAATTTAATTTCAGAAGCAACACTAGATGGTTTATTATTAGGCTTCATTTGTTGCTCAAATTCTTTTGCCACAATCTGATTTTCACTCTTATTCGTCTCCTGTTTTGCTTTATTAGCTCTATTAATATCATCTTTCAAAATGGAATCAGGAGTCATAGGAAGCAAAGTAATATTTTTATCCTTATGAACAAGAGTATAGTGATTGTTTCTACCATGGTGTACAGAATTTTTATCAAATTGCCAAGGTCTACCAAGTAATAAGGAACATGCTTGCATAGGTACCACATCACAATCAACATAATCAGCATATGTAGTGATACTAAAATGCACACGAACAGTACGTGTTACCTTAACCTTGCCGCTGTTGTTGAACCATTGGATGTAGTAAGGATGTGGATGTGGTCTTGTGGTGAGAGAAAGCTTCTCCACCATCTCCATGCTAGCCAAGTTGTTGCAGCTCCCTCCGTCTATTATGACGCGCACAGAACGTTCCTTCACAACTCCCTTGGTATGGAACAAATTGTGCCTCTGATTTTGCTCAGCTTGTGTGACCTGCACACTCAAAACACGTTGATCAACTAAACATTCATACCTGTCAGCGTCTTCAGGAGCCATGTATTGCGTCTCATGATCAGAATCATCTCCACCATGTTCTTCACGTGTAATAAGAGCCAATGTCTCCTCATCATAGTCACTAGCGGACTCATATCCACCATCCGCGGTAGTAATCATCACACGCGGAGATTTGCATTCCCTCGCATAATGACCTCCTCCCTTACAACGACGACAAATAATATCACTTGTGTGCCCTGTTGATGCCCTGGAAGAAGAACTCTGTGCAGGCCCGGCAGGTGCGCTCTTGGCAGATAATGGTGGTTGTTCCCGTTTTCTTGTATCACGGCTGTAGGAGGCACCTGATTGAGGTGCTGGTGTAGTTGAAGTAGAAGATGCACGCGGTGTCCATGATGAAGGTCGGCCTGGAGAAAAGTTAGTTCGCGCCAATGCTTGTCGATCCTGCACTTCACGTTCAGCTTTACAAGCAAGATGGAATAAACGAGTGATATTAGTATACTCCTTATAGTCTAGAATGGTCTGAATCTCTCTATTTAATCCACCCAGAAAACGTGCAAGCATAGCTTCATTCTCCTCAACAATACCACATCGAATCATGTCAGTTTGTAATTCCTGATAATATTCTTCTACAGAATTTTTTCCTTGTCTTAAACGCTGCAATTTTTGAAGCAATTCACGTTGATAATATGGTGGAACCCAACGCGTACGCATAGCGGTTTTCAAAGCAGCCCAAGTAGTTGGAAATGGATATAATCTACAATGTTCAGACCACCACACACATGCAAAACTAGTGAAAGCACAAACAGCAGCAGCAACCCGTCTCTCCTTGGGATATTGTAAACATGTAAAACGTTGTTCAGTTTCTAACTCCCAAGTAAGATATATATCAGGAACATATCTACCCTCAAATGGTGGAATATTCAATTTCAGTTTAGGAATATGGACATCATCTCGTACCTGAGGTGGTGGTGCAGGCCTACCATTACGAATATATACCTGAGGTCGACCTGCTGGTGGTGGTGCTGGTGGTTGCACGTAGTTCTGATTTTGAGCAACCTCATCCTCGTAATCTCCCACATAATCATCCTCCTCCGCATCAGCAGCAGGAGCCACAGAAGTATCAACAGCAGCACCAACAGTTTGGCCAAACGCAAGAGGAACACGGCTCGCTCGGCGGAGGTCTATTTCGCGACGTGGAGGTAGTCGTTGTTGTTGTTGTTGGAGAGGTGCGTTAGGTGC
>NW_021205800.1:0-953 GCF_002162155.2 Triticum dicoccoides
TGCTCCAGTGGTTGTTCCCCTTATTACAGAAGCACTTAGTCTCGGGTTTGGGTTCAACCTTGGGTTTCTTCACTAGAGCAGCAGCTGAATTGCCGTTTCATGAAGTATCCCTTTGTTCCCTTGCCCTTCTTGAAACTAGTGGTTTCACCAACCATCAACAATTGATGCTCCTTCTTGATTTCTACTTTCGCGGTGTCAAACATCATGAATATTTCAAGGATCATCATATCTATCCCTGATATGTTATAGTTAATCACGAAGCTCTAGCAGCTTGGTGGCAATGACTTTGGGGAAATATCACTATCTCATCTGGAGGATCAACTCCCACTCGATTCAAGTGATTGTTGTGCTCAGACAATCTGAGCACAAGCTCAACGATTGAGCTTTTCTCCCTTAGTTTGCAGGCTAAGAAAATCGTCGGAGGTCTTATACCTCTTAACGTGGGCACGAGCCTAAAATCCCAATTTCAGCCCTCGAAACATCTCATATGTTCCGCGACGTTTCGAAAACGTCTTTGGTGCCTCTACTTAAACCATTTAATTGAACTATCACGTAGTTATCAAAACATGTATGTCCGATGTTCGCAACATCGACAAACGACGTTGGGGTTCAGCACACTGAGCGGTGCATTAAGGACATAAGCTTTCTACTGATCGCATAATCGCTACTATCAACTTTCAACTATATTTTCTCTAGGAACATATCTAAACAGTGGAACTAAAGCGCGAGCTTACGACATAATTTGCAAAAGGTCTTTTGACTATGTTCAGGATAATTAAGTTCATCTTATGAACTCCCACTTAGATAGACATCCCTCTGGTCATCTAAGTGATCACATGATCCGAGTCAACTAGGCCGTGTCCGATCATCACGTGAGACAGACTAGTCATCATCGGTGAACATCTTCATGTTGATCGTATCTACCATACGACTCATGCTCGACCTTTCGGTCT
>NW_021205801.1:0-2106 GCF_002162155.2 Triticum dicoccoides
GGATTAGTTCCTGAGTCACTGACCAGTGGACCCCACTGGTCAGGTTTGACCTGGGGCGCCCAGTTGACTCTGCTGACGTCACCGTGACGTGGTGCTGACGCCATAAATCATTTCTGGATTTATTATTATTTCAGGAAATTTCAGAAAATGCCCTAAACTTCAATAAATCATAGAAATTCAACCGTAACCCCAAATTAAATAATTTATATATGAAAAATTATCAGAAAAATTCAAGGAATCCATCTGTACCATTTTCATGCATGTTAGAACAACTTATAGCTGCTGTATAGCACAAATCAATTAAATGACAGTTGAATAATCACATATGGAGTTTGAATTTGAATCTTGTATTCAAACCAACCCCATTTAATCTGTTGCTAGTTGCATTAGCTCAAAACACATTCATATTGCCATGTCATAAGCATGCATCATATTGTGCATTGCATTGATCGTGTTTCTTCTGTGTTTGCCGGTGTTGTTCTCCCTCGGTAGATGTTGTACCGACGATGTGATCATTGACACTGATGAAGACTCAATGTTATCTTCAAAAGTGCCAGGCAAGCAAAACCCCCTTGTTCATTCCGATACAATCCCACTCTCTCGCTCCTGCTCTCTTTTACTGCATTAGGACAACAATGATTCATCTGTTACTTGCTGCGGTAGCTGAACCCCTTTATCCTTTGCATGACCTGTCATTCCACAGTAAATAGATGAAACCCACTAGTATGAGTAGGAGTTGTTTGAGCCCTGTTGTGCCTACTCATTCATGTTTGTTTGTCATGCCTGCTACTGCTTAGAGTTGAGTCAGGTCTGATTCATCAGGGATGAATCAGAGGTGTGTGAACATGTCCTACTATGTGTGAGCTAAGTGTGTGAACACGATTTGGTAAAAGGTATTGGTGAGAGGCCATGTAGGAGTACATGGTGGGTTGTCTCATTGAAGCCGTCCTCAGGAACTGAGTTCTGTGTTTGTGATCCATGATTCAGCTACTACCATACATTGGGCCCTGAAATATGACCCCGTTCGACTTCTTATTCACCCTTGTTCTCTGTCCAGGAGTTGCAAGTAGTTTCTGGTGTTTGTAGTATGCTGGAGGCCGTGGACAGCGCTGACCGTAGGGGTGGGCTGTGATGCGGTAGGCACGTGGCCGGGTATACCGGGCGCCCGTTTGGTGTCACGGAACCCTGTTCACATCGTTTGGGGCTGTGAGCGAAACTCCGGCCGGATCTCCTCATGGATGGAACCCGAATAGGCGATAAACCTGGACTAGAGACTTGAGTGTTTAGGTAGGTCGTGGTCTACACCCACGTCGGCTTTCGCTTGAAGTCTGCCGAGCACATGTCGTGTGCAGACGCTAAGTGGTGGAAACATGTATGAAGAAGTACACCTCTGCAGGGTTAACATCATCTATTCGAATAGCCGTGTCCGCGGTAAAGGACTTCTGGGTTGCTTATATCAGTTCATAGACAAGTGAAAGTGGATACTCTAAAATACGCAAGATAAGCGTGAGTGCTATGGATGGCGCTCTCGTAGGGAGACAGGAGTGGATCCATAGTGGTGTATTGATATGGTGAATATGTGGACTCGTGTGCGCCACCTCAAAAGAGTTGCTTGCAGTCGTAGTTTAGGATAGCCACCGAGTCAAAGCTGGCTTGCTGCAGTTAAACCCCACCATCCCCTTGTTGATAATGATGCATATGTAGTTAGTTCTGATGTAAGTCTTGCTGGGTACATTTGTACTCACGTTTGCCTATTTTATGTTTTTGCAGAGAGACTTCAGTCTCACTAATAGTTCCACGTGGACTTCGATGTTTAGCTTGTTACCTCAGCTACGATCTTGTGCCCTCGGCAGGATTTGGTAGATAGTCAGGCTTCTCAGCCTTTTTCATTTATAGATGTCTGTACTCAGACATGATAGCTTCCGCTTGTGCTTTGATTTGTATGCTCTGAATGTTGGGTCATGAGACCCATGTTTGTAATATCTCGCTCCTCGGAGCCTATTGAATAAATTACTTGAGTCGTAGAGTCATGTTGTGATGCCATGTTGTATTTGCACATATCGAGCATATTGTGAAATGCTTGGTATGTGTGGGTTCTGACCATCT
>NW_021205802.1:0-919 GCF_002162155.2 Triticum dicoccoides
GATCTCCGGGCACCAGAGATAAGGACGACGACGCTCCGGTCGTTTTCGGCCTCCTCTGATCGCGTGCGTCGGTGGGTAGCTCCGCGGGGTCAGGGCGGAGCTCAGGCATGCGGAGAGGGGGCGAGGGGGGGTGGATGTGGCCGTGGTGTAGCTCATCGGAGTGGCCATGGCGGCTTCGGCCATGAGGGGAAAAAGAGCAGGGGAGTGAGAGGGAGAGAGCAGGGAGGCAAGGGAGCGGACGAGGGGGTTCCAGGGGGGTGTCGTGGCATCCTCAGCCGATCCGGGGCGGGGCGGCAAGCAGGAGGTGGCTCGGGCGCGTGCGTGCGCGCCGCGGCCACACGCTCGTCCTTCTGTCCGAGGACGAAGACGACAGGAGAAGGGAGTGGAGATGGACTGGGCCGGCTGGGGGGGAAACTGGGCCGGCTGGTGGGCTGCACGGGTGAGGCCAGGTAGTCTCTGTTCTTTTTATTTCTGTTCTGTTTTTCTTTTAATTAATTCTTTTGCCACTGTTTGAATTAAAAATAATAATTCAAACAATGCCAAAGCTCCTCTGAATATTTTTATATTGCTAGATGGACTTTTCCAAAAGCTTATAAAATATTTCAGGGGGTATTTGAAATTATATTCTAATTATATGAATATAATTCAAATTCAAATAGCTAATGATTTAAATTCAAAGTCCCAAAAATAAATCCTTAAAAATGTTCAATATTTTGGTTGGGACCAGAACCCTTACCAAAAATTATCAAACATTTAAGAAGAGCCTTTTGGAGCAATGGATGAGATTTCTAGGGTTTTTGCCCCTCTTTTATTTAGGGTTTTGAGGCTTCCAATATTCCTCAATTCAAGTTTCAAAAATATAGACATGATGCACACATGAAGCTAGCCTAGAGCAATGCCAGAAGCTAGGGGTGTGACA
>NW_021205803.1:0-943 GCF_002162155.2 Triticum dicoccoides
GGGTAGCGGTTAGGGTTTCTGTCGGGTGGGGGATAAGGTGGGAGCGGGGTGGGTCGGCCGGCTGGGCCAGTCGGCTGGGCCTTTGCCCAGTTGGGCTGGCCAGCTGGGCCACAGATGGCCCAGTGGGGGGTGCCTCTTTTTTTATTTTTAGTTAGATTTGTCTTTTCCTTTTATTTATTTCATTTTTCTATTTTATTTCATTTTAATATATTTAGACATTTCCAAAAAGGGTGTTTGTTGCACTATAATCACCTAGGCATTTAACTGCACACTCCGAACATTTTAGTTTAATATTTTGAAAACTTTGTCGCTTGACATTAATTTGAATTTGAATTTGAAAAGGTTTCGAATCATTGCGAGGTTAGCAACAATAAGAGTGGTGATGTGGCATCATTAACGTGGAATTACTGTAGCCTAATTATCCGGGCGTCACAATTCTCCTCCACTACAAGAAATCTCGTCCCGAGATTTAAGAGGGGGAGTAAGGGGGAAAGTTCTGGTTATTCTAATGGATCTTCTCGAAGAAGTTAATCCCTTTCGTTGATGTCTTCAATCCTTTATTCCAAAGCGTCATGATGAAGTTGTCGTCCTTTCTTCGGGGAACTCCATCGTACTTACGAATAGGTAAGGGGCAGCTCTACAATGATAGGATGTCATAAGGGAAATTCATCTGGGGGTATCCCAAGAATGAACATATGAGTATCTCTCGAGTTGAACAAATGACACACATCGAGAGCAAAGTAAGACGGTGTAATAAGAAGTTTCAAGCGGATAGGCAATCATTCATTGCCTGAAGCAGAGTGCGAAAGGGGTTCAGAGCAACGGGAATAAGTATTGTGTCCGATACCAGAATAGATCAACAGGCAAGTGGCCCGTGAATTACATACAAAGTCAAGCACGAGGAATAACTTTGACATCAGGTTGTACAGGAGAGTCAGGTTTC
>NW_021205804.1:0-1550 GCF_002162155.2 Triticum dicoccoides
TCCACTATAAGAGGTGGCGCATGAGAGCCATTCTATGGTTTCAAACCATGAGCTGCTATGACGCCACTCTTGGCAAACCTGAAGGAGAGCATGATGCTCAACAAGCACAAGCTTTTCAGAAAATGGATAATTTGTTTAAGGATGCTCTTTTGAGTGTTCTTGGTGAGAACATAGTTGATGCTTATGCATCAATTGATAATGGAAAAGATATGTGGGATGCAGTCGAGGCCAAGTTTGGGGTCTCGGATGCTGGCACTGAGTTGTACATCATGGAGCAATTCTATGATTACAGGATGATAGAAGAGCGCTCCGTGGTTGTGCAAGCTCATGAGATACAGTCATTTGCTAGAGAACTTGAGCATTTCAATTGTATCCTACCGGACAAGTTTATTGCTGGAGGTATCATCACTAGGCTTCCTCCCACGTGGAGGAACTTTGCTACCTTACTAAAGCATAAGAGGAAGGAGTTTTCCGTTCCGGATCTCATTGGTACTCTTGATGTGGAACAAAAGGCGAGAGCAAAGGACAACTGTGCTCGAGGTATTGAGGGAGGTTCTAGTGCCAATCTGGTACAGAAGAAAAACTTCCAGCCCCACAAGTTCAAGAACAAGGGCAAGTTTGATGGTAAAACAAAGTTTGATGGGAAGAACAAGGCTATACAACACACGAACTTCAAGAAGAAGAATGACAAGAAGAAAGGTGTTTGTCATGTGTGTGGAGATCCTGATCATTGGGCTCCTAGTTGCCCTAATCGCTATGACAAGTGTCATCTTGGGAAAGGTGGCAAGACCGCTAATGTTGTCATTGGAGACACTGACATGAAGGATGTTGGGTATGGTATATTTCCCACTATTCTTTCAGTATGCCATTCTCATGATTGGTTAATTGACACGGGTGCTAATGTGCATGTATGCGGTGATATTTCCATGTTTTCATCTTATCGGGCCACGGAGACATCCACCGTGCTAATGGGCAATGGTTCAAGTGCTTCTGTTTGTGGTGTTGGCATGGTCGATCTAAAGTTTACTTTGGGGAAGATCATGCGGATGAAGAATGTGCATTATGTCCCCTCCGTCAATAAAAATCTTGTTAGCGGATATCTTCTGTGTAGAGATGGCTACAAGCTTGTCTTTGAGTCGAATAAATTTGTAATATCCAAGTATGAAACCTTTGTCGGTAAAGGCTATGAGTCAGGAGGCATGTTTCATTTATGCTTGTCAGATGTTTGCAATAAAGTTTTTAATCATGTTTGCAATAATAGTGAATCAAATGTGTGGCATTCACGTCTCTGTCATGTTAACTTTGGTTGCATGACGCGGTTAGCAAAGTTGAACTTAATCCCTAGTTTCAACAATGTCAAGTGATCTAAGCGTCAAGTGTGTGTGCAAGCTAAGCAACCTCGTAAGTCTCATGTGACTGTGGAAATGAGAAATCTTGCACCACTAGAACTCATACATTCAGATCTATGTGAAATGAATGGTGCTTTGACAAAAGGTGGAAAGAAGTATTTTATGACGTTAATTGATGACTCCACTAGATACTGTCATGTG
>NW_021205805.1:0-1623 GCF_002162155.2 Triticum dicoccoides
CCTGTTCGCTCACCACCGCCGCGTCCCTCTCTTCTCCTGCTTGCTTCTGGCTCGGATGGAGCAAGGCCGTCGCGAAGCCGCCGTCGCGGGCGGAGATCTGCAGAAGACGGGCGCGGAGACCGTGGCAGATGCCGTGCAGACCCTCATTGGCGGCGCGGGTGCAGGAGCTGCCGCATCCCCACGTGCTAGATCGGTTGCTGCGGTGGCGGATCTAGAGGAGAAGAAGGTGGTCGTGGCGGACTCCGTCATGGCGGACTCAGCCGTGCTGGTGCTTGGCATGACGGCGTCGAGCGGCCCGTCTGATGGACCTGCGGAGGCCGGCGGCGAGCACGTGGACCTGCAGGTAATCCTTGCCAGCAGTCCCCTCCGTTGCTAGTTACCCCCGTTAAGCAGTAGTTTTGGGTGTTAGTGTTTTTTGTAGTTGCTAGATGCTGCATCCCCTTCTGATAGTTAGGGTTTTTAGATGTTTGATTGATTTATATGGTGAAGGTTAAGTTTCGATTCTGTGATTGAATCATCCAGTAGATCAAGTAGTTAGGGTTTTTTAATGAGATGTTAAGTTGGGGATTTTTTGTATTGGATTCAATTAGAGGCACAGATATGTTGTATCTGTGATTGAATCACATCCAGTAGATGTACTAGTTAGGGTTTCTTAATTAGATGTTTAGTTGATTCTGTGATCGAATCATCCAGTAGATCAAGTAGTTAGGGTTTTTTAATGAGATGTTAAGTTGGGGATTTTTTGTATTGGATTCAATTAGAGGCACAGATATGTTGTATCTGTGATTGAATCACATCCAGTAGATGTACTAGTTATGGTTTCTTAATTAGATGTTTAGTTGATTCTATGATTGAACATTGTGTAGATCAAGTAGTTAGGGTTTTTTAATGAGATGTTAAGTTGGGGATTTTTTGTATTGGATTCAATTAGAGCCATGGATATGTCGTATATGTGATTGAATCACATCCAGTAGATGTACTAGTTAGGGTTTCTTAATTAGATGTTTAGTTATGGTTTATTTGTATTGGATTCATTTATAGCCTCTGATATATGTGATTGAATCACATCCAGTAGATGTACTAGTTAGGGTTTCTTAATCAGATGTTTAGTTAGGGTTTATTTGTATTGGATTCATTTATAGCCTCTGATATTTAGAATGTGTGAATGAATCACATCCAGTAGATGTACTAGTTAGGGCTTTTTAATTAGATGTTTAGTTGGGGATTTTTTGTACTGGATTCAATTAGAGCCACTGATAAGTAGAATTTGTGATTGAATCACATCCAGTAGATGTAGTAGTTATGGTTTTTAAGGTTTATTTGTATTGGATTCAATTATAGACAGATATATACAGAATCTATGATTGAATCATCTAGTAGATGTAGTAGTTAGGGTTTTTTAATTAGATGTTTACTTAGGGTTTTCTTGTATTGGATTAATTTATAGCCAGTTATATGTAGGATGTATGATTGAGTAATCCAGTAGATGTAGTAGTTATGGTTTTTTAATTAGTTGGTTAGTTAAGGTTTATTTGTATTATTCATTTAGAGACAGTTATATAGATTCTGTGATTGAATGATGTAGTAGATGTACTAGCTAGTGTTTCTTAATTAGATGTTTAG
>NW_021205806.1:0-1016 GCF_002162155.2 Triticum dicoccoides
TGAAGAAGTACACCCCTGCAGGGTTAACATCATCTATTCGAATAGCCGTGTCCGCGGAAAAGGACTTCTGGATTGCTTATATCAGTTCATAGACAAGTGAAAGTGGATACTCTAAAATACGCAAGATAAGCGTGAGTGCTATGGATGGCGTTCTCGTAGGGAGACGGGAGCGGATCCATAGTGGTGTATTGATATGGTGAATATGTGGACTCGTGTGCGCCACCTCAAAAGAGTCGCTTGCAGTCGTAGTTTAGGATAGCCACCGAGTCAAAGCTGGCTTGCTGCAGTTAAACCCCACCATCCCCTTTGTTGATAATGATGCATATGTAGTTAGTTCTGATGTAAGTCTTGCTGGGTACATTTGTACTCACGTTTGCCTATTTTATGTTTTTGCAGAGAGACTTCGGTCTCACTAGTAGTTCCGCGTGGACTTCGACGTTTAGCTTGTTACCTCAGCTACGATCTTGTGCCCTTGGCAGGATCTGGTAGATAGTCAGGCTTCTCAGCCTTTTTCATTTATAGGTGTCTGTACCCAGACATGATAGCTTCCGCTTGTGCTTTGACTTGTATGCTCTGAGTGTTGGGTCATGAGACCCATGTTTGTAATATCTCGCTCCTCGGAGCCTATTAATTAAATACTTGAGTCGTAGAGTCATGTTGTGATGCCATGTTGTATTTGCACATAGCAAGCATATTGTGTGTATGTTATTGAAATGCTTGGTATGTGTGGGATCTGACCATCTAGTTGTTTATCTTTAGTAGCCTCTCTTACCGGGAAATGTCTCCTAGTGTTTCCATTGAGCCTTGGTAGCTTGCTACTGCTCCGGAACACTTAGGCTGGCCGGCATGTGTCCTTCTTCGTTCCTGTGTCTGTCCCTTCGGGGAAATGTCACGCGATGAATACCGGAGTCCTGTTAGCCCGCTACAGCCCGGTTCACCGGAGTCCTGCTAGCCCAGTGCTACAGCCTGGATTCACTTGCTGATGACCGACACGTTCGATGCTGGGTCATGGATGC
>NW_021205807.1:0-1318 GCF_002162155.2 Triticum dicoccoides
GGCCCTCAGCCAGGAGATTGGGGGAGATGCTCGGTCCCGCATAGTGAGCTGGTGACGCTCCAAGCCGAGGGATTTCTTCCCCCACCCTTCATGGTTCTGGTTCGAGCCGGACTTGCCACCTACAAGGGCGGGAAGCAGGCGGAGAGCGTCCCCAATCCCTCCAAAGGAGAGCGGGTATGCTTAGTCCCTTATCTAATAAGAGGACTCAGATTTCCCATACATCCGTTTCTTCGGGGGCTCCTGGAGTTCTATAGGCTCCAACTTCATCATCTTACGCCTGCCTCCATCCTGCATATCGCGGGCTTCGTGGCCCTTTGTGAGCTGTTCTTGGGCATCGAGGCCCATTTTGCACTGTGGAAGAGATTATTCTGCCTCGTACCCCATTCTCATGAGGGGTCGATATATCAAGTGGGTGGAGCCGAACTATGGCGCATCGCCGGGACCGGATATCTATCCGGAACCCCGAAGAAGGCGTCCGAAGACTGGCCTTCGGAATGGTTTTATATGGAAGACGCCCCGCTACCGGACCCAATTCGGATCGGCCTCCCGGAGTTCAGCAACACTCCTCTGAAGAAATGCCTGAGTTGGCGCCCGCGGAGCCCTCAACGGGAGAATGATAAGGAGGTCCAATATCTGATGGGCCTAATAAGGTTATTGGCTCACTCCGGATTGACCATGATTGGGGTCATGGCCACATGCATTATGTGAGGGGTGCAGCCGCTCCAGTATAGGGGCCACCCCATGTGGGATTTCAACGGGGAGGACGATGTCACCCGTCATGGCCGCAAGGGGCCGGGATCGGTCGCCGATCTGGTGAAGATCCTGTCCGGTCTGTACAAAGGGGAGAAGGAGGACTTCCTCCGTGCTAGTCCATTGAATGGATTTTCCATGAACAACCCTCGGAGCTGGGTAAGCGGACGTTTTTCTAACCGATCCATATTCCCAAAGTTAAGTGTCTCACTTTGTGATTTTGACACAGGAACTGTGCCGGGCCGTAGAGGATATACATAGCCTGGCTCCACAACCCGAGGATCCGGAACGATCCCTTGATCCGGCCTCCGAAGAGGATCCAGACATAAAGGTGGAGCTGATCGATGGGGTGTTCCACCAACTTAGCATGGACAATGCTTTGGTCGCCATTACGGCCGACTACCCCGGAATATCTCTAGCTTCCCAGGTAACAGTGACCGTAGTCCTGATACCATTACTCATCCATGCTTATCCCTGACCACCGAATACCAATGGTGCTCCGCAGGAGGTGCCTTCATGGCGGGAAGCCGAACCTGCGGCGGCTGACCAACAAGGGGCAGCTCGGCCC
>NW_021205808.1:0-1338 GCF_002162155.2 Triticum dicoccoides
GTTTAGATCGAGTCTGTTCTTCATACCTATAGTCCACGAAAAAGCCACAAAAAAAATTAGGGTTAGTTCATCATATCCGAACCAATCTGAGCCTTGCATAATCTTTTTAGGGTTTTGCTTTGTTGAATTTGCGGTTGCATCGTCGTGTCTAGTTGCTGGTCTTAGAGTCTAGTCTTTTAGAGTTTCGAGTTCTGGTCATAAGTTGTCACGCCGCCGCCGCACCATCATCATCGCCCCTGCCATCTACCACCACCGCACCGAATCCGCATCCATATACCACCACCAATCCGTGTCCATATACCACCACCGATCCATATCCATATACTACCACCGCTACCACCACCGCTGCCATATACCACCACCATATATCCACCACCAATCCGAGTTCTTTGCTTATTAGGTTTGTTTTCGGGATCCATCTAGATTCCGATTTGTGTTTCCTTGCCGGAGTAGGTTTCGAAAAAAAAAGAGTCGGGTAGCCACGCTCCGTTTAGGCCCAAATTTTTTCGAAAACGCATTTTTCGAAAAAAATTCTGGCTATCCTATTTTTAGGTGTTTCTGAGTGTTTTGAGACAGGTGCCATTATAGGAAGTTTTTTTTGACCCGTTTCCAGTTTTTGGGTCCGGGCAGTCGAAAAAAAAATTGGTCGAAAAAAATTTCGTGCCCATCCTGTCAGTTTGAGCTAGGAAGAGTTTTGAGACACTCGCCATTATAGTGATTTTTCGCAAAAAAAAAGCAGCGCAAAAAAAAAAAGAGCGCAAAAAAAAAGAGAAAAAGAAAAAAGAGCGAAAAAAAATTCAGAGTGTGCTTTTCCCTTGTTTACGTGCCGCGCCGTGATTTTGTTAGTGTTCTAGGCTCGCGTCTCTAGCACAGTCTAGCCTAGGACCAGCACAGTACCGTCGTTGAGCGTTTATTCAAGTTTGCATCTCTGAATTGATTATTGCTGACCCTTTTTGCTACCATATTATAAGCCTTCCCAGCTCCACATACATCTACGTCGTGCGTTTGACTCTCCCTGGTAATCGCTCTATCCAAGCTTTGAGAGTTTTTGACTACAACGGTTGCCGATCACCGCCTGCTGCTGGGTAAGAACTGGTAAGAATTTGAGATTTTCTTGACGGATTTGTGACACCCACCACCACCACTTGTTCGTAGTCTGTAGGATCATATTCTTGTGTGTTTCTATTGCTGCTAACCATGCCAGGATCACAAGCCGACGAGATTGACTGGGAGAATTTATCGAACAAGGAGCTTCATGATAAGTTTCAGCAAATGATGACTGAACAGGTGCAAGATGTGCTGAACAATTTTGAAGAGGCCATGGAGAAGATCACTGGC
>NW_021205809.1:0-940 GCF_002162155.2 Triticum dicoccoides
GAAAATGATGCATCGAACAAATTGGTAGTAGAATGGATGTCCAGGCTACGCCTTTATTTTTACAGTTATTCAGTGTATAACGACTTCTTTCATTTTGCCAATATTATAATAGAGTACCAAATAACCTTGTGGGTTTGCTTTTGGCATCGATTGTCCTCGTTTTCTCGTTGGGGACTGATGGGCGCACTAGTAGAAAAGGGGGCAATGGTCTAGGCCAGGTCAGCCTATTAGTCCCGGTTCAATCCAGAACCGGGACCAATGGGGACATTGGACCCGGTTCGTGAGCCCGGGGGCCGGCCGGGCCACGTGGGTCATTGGTCCCGGTTCGTCTGGACCTTTTGGTCCCGGGTGGTGGGACGAACCGGGACCAATGGTCCTTGCTCCTGGCCCACCATTATTGGTCCCGGTTGGAGGCATGAACCGGGACCAAAGGCCGCCCATTAGTCCCGGTTCATACCACCAACCAGGACTAAAGGGTTAGTCCTCGTTGCGGCCAGAGTTTAGTCCCACCTCACCAACCGAAGGAGGCTCACACCGGTTTATAAGCCCCTCCCTCTTTGCCTTGTTGAGCTCCTCTCAAAATGAAAATAGATGCCCTTATACAGGGAATTTGACCTAAATTCATACTGAATTTCTCTGAAGTTAGTAGAAATTTATTAAGAATTTAGGTTGAATTTCTCTATAAGCGCATCTATGCTCATTTTTTTAGTAAAGTTAATCACAACTATTTTTTCTTCCATTTATTTCTGAGTAGTTTTTTGTATAGTTTTTTTTCTTTTCTGCTATATTTATTTTTTTTCTATTTTTTTCTGAGTTGTAATAAGTCACTAAAAATAAAAAAGATTTTAGTAAAGTTAATCACAATTATTTTTTCTTCTATTTATTTCTGAGTAGTTTTTTATATAGTTTTTTTTCTTTTCTGCTATATTTATTTTTTTTC
>NW_021205810.1:0-1086 GCF_002162155.2 Triticum dicoccoides
AAAAAACTTTTATAAACCTCTAGTATTATTGAAACTAAAATTATACAAAATTTATGCAACCAAAATTATCAAATTTTATTTTCTGTTCAAAACATTAAAAGCAAAAAGAATTATCATAAATATTTTTTGTATTAGAAACTATAATAACAAAAATCTGTTTTTGAATATAATGATAAAACGTAGTAATATTAAACCGCAGGAAAAAAGAATCACTCAAAAATCTATGTTTATAGTAAAGTTATTCAAAAACTAGTGATTCACACAAATTTCAAAAAAATCAAATTTATAATATTTTAAATGGAAAACAAATGGCACCAACAGAAAGTTTCTATTTTTTTATTACCTAAAAGCAAAAGGAAATAAAAAATAAAGCAAAAAACAAAAGAAAATAAATAATGCGAAAAACAGAAAAAATAACTAGGAAAAAAAAAAATGCCACCTAGTGGCCAATACGGCCTGAATACGACTAGAAACCCTACAATGGGCAAGGATTCAAGCCCGCACAAGGCCAGTAGTCCCAACATGCATAGCAGTGAAAATTAGGCCCGCAAGCCTGCGATCGAGAGGAGATCAAGAGGGGTGCGGCAGTGGGGCTTATAAACCACAGTGCGCCCCTCTCAACTAGCGAGGTGGGACTAAAATTCTAGCCACGGGCAGCACGAGGCCTTTGGTCCCGGCTGGTGGCACAAAACGGTACCAAACGTGGGCATTGGTCCCGTTTCGTGGCACCAACTGGGACCAATGCCCACCTTTGGTACCAGTTGGTGCCACCCAACCGGGACCAAAGGCCTCTGTTTCCTGCCCTTTGGGCTGCTGAGAAGAGACCTTTGGTCCCGGTTGGTGCCACCAACCGGGACTAAAGGGCGGCATTAGTCCCGGTCGGTGCCACACACCGGGACCAATGCTCTGGCTATATAAGTAGGACTTGTGAAATTTTCATCCACTTCACCGTCATCTGCCCCGACGCCCACGCCGCCCCCGCCGTCGCCATCCCCCTGACGCTGTCGCCGTGCCACTCACGCTGTCGCCCTGTGCCTCGTCGTCGCCATCATCGCCCTCTCCCCCGTCGCCCGCGCCCGAAGCAGC
>NW_021205811.1:0-906 GCF_002162155.2 Triticum dicoccoides
GTCCATCAGTTTGGGGGTGACAAGTAGTACTAAAAAGCAGTTTAGTCCCCAACTTAGCCCATAAACATCTCCAAAAGTGGCTAAGAAATTTAGTATCACGATCTGAAACAATAGTATTTGGCACACCATGCAAGCGAATAATTTCACGAAAGAACAAATCAGCAACATTAACAGCATCATCGCTTTTATGACATGGTATAAAGTGTGCCATTTTCGAGAATCTATCCACGACAACAAATATGCTATCCCTCCCCTTCTTTGTTCGAGGTAAACCTAAAACAAAGTCCATAGATATATCCTCCGAAGGAACACTAGGTACAGGCAAAGGCATATATAAACCATGAGGATTGAGTCGTGACTTAGCTTTTTGACATGTAGTGCATCGAGCAATAAAACGCTCAACATCCCGTCTCATCTTTGGCCAAAAGAAATGTGTAGCAAGTACATCCTCCGTCTTCTTCACCTTTGGCCAAAAGAAATTTGGTAACCTTGGGAAGTGCACCTTTTGCACCGACCGAGTATCTTTTCTTGGCTATGTTGTTACTCCACAGGGAATTGAAGTTGATAAAGCCAAGATTGAAGCTATTGAGAGTTGGCCGCAGCCCAAAACGGTCACACAAGTGAGGAGTTTTCTTGGCCTCGCTGGATTCTATAGGCGTTTTGTGAGAGATTTCAGCACCATTGCTGCACCTCTCAACGAGCTTACAAAGAAGGATGTGCCTTTTGTTTGGGGTACCGCACAGGAAGAAGCCTTCACGGTATTGAAAGATAAGTTGACACATGCTCCTTTACTCCAACTTCCTGATTTTAATAAGACTTTTGAGCTTGAATGTGATGCTAGTGGAATTGGATTAGGAGGTGTGTTATTACAAGATGGCAAACCTGTTGCATACTTTTCTGAAAAAT
>NW_021205812.1:0-1301 GCF_002162155.2 Triticum dicoccoides
CCAGTTTGGCTTGGTAATCCTACAGGCAGTCAAGCTCTGATACCAACGCTGTCAGGACCCCGACTCAATGCCACATCGATCTAGCATGTAACACCTCATATCACTTTGCGGCCTCACGCACGGTATTCCCACGGGTGTCGCCTTACCTTTGCCCGGGACCGTTTGCGCCTTTTGGCACACGTATATGACAGTGTCGCTAGCATCCATATGATAAGGAGTCCGGGCTGACATGGCTAGTCGTAAACCCAAAGCGGCACAGACTTACAGGGACAGGCATCCATGACCCAGCATCGAACGTGTCGGTCATCAGCGAGTGAATCCAGGCTGTAGCACTGGGCTAGCAGGACTCCGGTGAACCGGGCTGTAGCGGGCTAACAGGACTCCGGTATTCACCGCGTGACATTTCCCCGAAGGGACAGACACAGGAACGAAGAAGGACACATGTCGGACATCCTAAGAGTAGCAAGCTACCATGGCTCGGTGGAAACACTAGGAGACATTTCCCGGTAAGAGAGGCTACCAAGGATAAACAACTAGGTTGTCAGATCCCACACATACCAAGCATTTCAATAACATACACACAATATGCTCGATATGTGCAAATACAACATGGCATCACAACATGACTCTACAACTCAAGTATTTTAATCAATAGGCTCCGAGGAGCGAGATATTACAAACATGGGTCTCACGACCCAACAATCAGAGCATACAAGTCAAAGCACAAGCGGAAGCTATCATGTCTGGGTACAGACATCTATAAATGAAAAAGGCTGAGAAGCCTGACTATCGATCAGATCCTGCCGAGGGCACAAGATCGTAGCTGAGGTATCAAGCTAAACGTCGAAGTCCAAGCGGAACTACTAATTAGACTGAAGTCTCTCTGCAAAACATAAAATATGCAAACGTGAGTACAAATGTACCCAGCAAGACTTACATCAGAACTAACTACATATGCATCATTATCAACAAAGGGGATGGTGGGGTTTAACTGCAGCAAGCCAGCTTTGACTCGGTGGCTATCCTAAACTACGACTGCAAGCGACTCTTTGAGGTGGCGCACACGAGTCCACATATTCACCATATCAATACACCACTATGGATCCGCTCCCGTCTCCCTACGAGAACGCCATCCATAGCACTCACGCTTATCTTGCGTATTTTAGAGTATCCACTTTCACTTGTCTATGAACTGATATAAGCAACCCAGAGGTCCTTTTCCGTGGACACGGCTATTCGAATAGATCATATTAACCCTGCAGGGGTGTACTTCTTCACACACGCTCTCACCACTTACCGCC
>NW_021205813.1:0-1098 GCF_002162155.2 Triticum dicoccoides
GTCAGGCGTCTTTTCAGTTCCTGAAAGCTGTGCTCACATTGTGGAGTCCATTCGAACTTTTTATCTTTCTTGAGGAGTTCGGTTAGAGGTTTAGCAACTTTGGAGAAGTTTTCGACAAAGCGACGGCAATAGCTCGCTAAGCCTAGAAAACTCCGAACTTGCTTGACCGATTCAGGTGGAGTCCAATTAAGGACGGCTTGAACTCGCTCAGGGTTAACAGCAATACCTTTACCAGATATTACATGACCCAGATAGGTCACTTCTGACAACCAGAATTCACATTTAGAAAATTTGGCATAAAGGCGATGCTCTCGAAGTTTCTGCAACACTAGCCTTAGATGTTCGGCATGTTCTTCCTCGTTCTTGGAGTAGATGAGTATATCATCGAGGTAAACCACGACGAATTTATCCAAATACTCCATGAAGATTGAGTTCATTAACCGAGAAAAGGTGGCTGGAGCGTTGGTTAATCCGAAGGACATGACGGTGTACTCGTATTGACCATAACGAGTAACAAAGGCCGTTTTAGGAATGTCCCCGTTTCTGATTTTGATTTGATGGTAGCCCAACCTCAAATCCATCTTGGAGAAGACCGAGGATCCAGCGAGCTGATCATACAGGTCGTTGATCCTGGGAAGCGGGTATTTGTTCTTGATTGTGACCAAGTTGATAGGCCGGTAATCTACAACCATCCGGTCCGTACCATCCTTCTTCTTGACGAATAGGACGGGGCAAGCCCACGGAGAAGAGCTAGGTCGGATGAAACCCTTTTTCAAGGACTCATCGAGTTGTTTCTTAAGCTCGGCTAGTTCTAGGGGTGCCATCTTATAAGGTCTTCTAGCAATCGGAACGGTTCCTGGAATGAGGTCTATTACGAACTCAACATCCCTGTCAGGTGGAACACCTGGCAATTCCTCTGGAAAGACATCCGGGAAGTCACGGACTACCGGAACGTCCTCAAGGTCTGGCAAAGGGCTGGCGTTAAGAGAATATAATTGTCGCTTGGCTATTCGGGTCAAGACATTAACTATCTTTCCCGAAGGATGGGTGAGTTGAACAGTCCTAGAGAAGCAATCGATTTGGGCATGATGAGCCGAC
>NW_021205814.1:0-1278 GCF_002162155.2 Triticum dicoccoides
CTTCCGGTTGCATTGAGGGGGCTTCTACCGGAAAACGTTCGATTAGCCATTGTGAAGCTATGTGCATTTCTCAATGCAATCTCTCAGAAGGTAATCGATCCAGAAATCATACCAAGGTTACAGAATGATTTGGTGCAATGTCTTGTCAGTTTCGAGTTGGTGTTCCCACCATCCTTCTTCAACATCATGACGCACGTCCTAGTTCACCTATGCGAAGAGATTAACGTTTTGGGTCCTGTATTTCTACACAATATGTTCCCCTTTGAGAGGTTCATGGGAGTCTTAAAGAAATATGTTCATAACCGTGCTAGGCCAGAAGGAAGCATCTCCAAGGGCCATCAAAATGAGGAGGTCATTGAGTTTTGTATTGACTTTATTCCTGACCTTAAGCCGATTGGTGTTCCTGAATCGCGGCATAAGGGCAGACTAGATGGAAAAGGCACGCTAGGAGGGGAACAAACAATATGTATGGACGGACATTCTCTCACTGAAGCACACTACACAGTTCTACAGAATTCCGCCTTGGTGGCTCCGTATATGGATGAACACAAGAATTTGCTACGCTCCAAACACCCGGAGCGGTCTGATGACTGGATTACACGTGAACAAACCAGGAGTTTCGCCAGCTGGTTACAGACACGTACCATGCATGACACCTCTATTGAAGATGACCTATACTTGTTGTCCCAGTTACCATCTTCGAATATAATGACTTTAAAAGGGTACGAGATAAATGGTAATACATTTTACACGATCGCCCAAGATAAGAAGAGCACCAACCAAAACAGTGGTGTCCGCTTTGATGCAGAAACCAAGACAGGAAAGGAAACATATTATGGTTATATACAGGACATATGGGAACTTGACTATCGACGTGGTTTAAAGGTCCCTTTGTTTCGGTGCAAATGGGTCAATATGACACGAGGCGGGGTAACGGAAGACCCGCAGTACGGAATGACAACAGTGGATCTCAACAATCTTGCATATGCAGACGAACCATTCGTCCTAGCCAATGATGTGGCACAGGTTTTCTATGTGAAGGACATGTCTACCAAGCCAAGAAAAAGAAAAGATAAGGAAGCGAATGCATCGTACGATGAGCCAAAGCGGCACATAGTTCTTTCTGGGAAGAGAAACATCGTGGGAGTGGATGACAAGACAGACAAGTCAGAAGATTATGAAAAGTTTGATGAAATTGCTCCATTCACAGTGAATATTGACCCGAGCATCCCGTTAAATGATGAAGATTTTCCATGGTTACGGCGCAAAGGGACACAC
>NW_021205815.1:0-2061 GCF_002162155.2 Triticum dicoccoides
GTTTCGTCCGTTTTGCGGTACGCCACACCCCTCCCGATCAACATGACCCCCGTTTCGACCGTAGGAGGTCTGTTTCCTCTGTTTTGCGGTACGCCAGGCCCCTCCCGATCAACAGGACCCCGTTTCGACCGTAGGCGGTCCGTTTCCTCCATTTTGCGGTATGCCAGACCCCTCCCGATGAACAGGATCCCGTTTTGAACGTGGCCGGTCAAACACAAAGCCGTTTCCTCCGTTGTGCGGTAAGCCATGCCTCATTTCCATCGCCTGTTCCGTCCAAGCCCTCCCGATGAACACGACCACGCATTCCGTTCCGACCCAGCCGGTTGGCTCCCCATGAACACGACGACGACGCTATTTCTCCATTCCGACCCAGCCATGTACGTATACGCGAGTAGGCGTTCGAGACCCTACCTGTATGTACGTACGTGGCCGTATTTTCTTTCTTGCACCCTCGCCGCTGCACGTATGTGTACATGCTACGTGCGCGCCTCTACTACGACACGTGCGCGCCTCTACATCGACCAGTATGTACGTACATGTTCGCGACCAGAATGACAACGCTACGTACGCTTCGACCAGGTGGGTCCCAACTTTTAGGTACTTCCTTGCGTGCCAGGATGTAGCTGGTGGGTCCCAGCAGTCAGGGGGGCGAATCGTTTTTTTTGCCCGGACACACTTCCTTGCGTGCGAAGGTGTAGCTGATGGGTCCCAGTAGTCAGGGGGGAAACATTTTTTTCGCGAAATATGGTGGCTCGTCCGGTGGGTCCCCACTGTCAGGTGGCGGAATAATTATTTTGCGCGCAATAAGGAGGCACTTCCTTGCTGCGGCCGTGGACCCAGCTGTCAGCCTCTCCACGTACAGTCCACGTCCGATGGAAGCCGTTCCATGACCACGTTGACGACGCCGCACCGAGAGCACCAGGGCGGTGGACGACGGCGAGGCCTAGGAAGGGGACGACGCGGAGCCGGGGAAGACGCTGCAGTGGATGCCCACGCATAGAGGAGTATGAGGGTTCACTGGTTCGCTGCAGTGTGTGGCTGTCGTCGCCGCAGAATAACAGTGGGTGTGGGTGAGTAGAGGGATGGCCTGGCCAGCGGTGGGAGTAGTAGGGGGCGGCGAGGCCTCCGCCGCATCGCAGCCGACCATGGGAGGCAGGAGCACGAGGCACGATCGGCACTGGTTTGGGCGGCTGGAGCAAGAAGACTAGAGGTTGAAGAAGCACTATGGCCGTTGGACGGACAGCGTACGGTCACTGGAGCTAGAATCGTTTCTATTGACTAAGTTGACAAAGCCCTCCGTCCCCGTCAACTTAGTAGGCCCACAAGTCAGCCTCCCACCAAGGTGGGTCCCAGCTAGCTGGGGGGTATTCATTTTTTGTGCATAATAAGGAGGCACTTCCGATGGGTCCAAGCTGACAGCAGGGGGAACGTTTTTTTCGTGAAGTACGGTGGCCCGTCGGGTGGGTCCCAGCAGTCAGGGGCAAACATTTTTTTCATGAAATACTGGTGGCCCGTCAGGTGGGTCCCTGCTGTCAGGTGGAGGAATAATTATTTTCCGCGTAATAAGGAGGCACTTCCTTGCGGCTGCCGTGGACCCAGCTGTCAGCCTCTCCACATACAGTATTCTTCCGATGGAATTCGTTCATTGACAACATTGACCACGCCGCGCCGAGAGCACCACGGTAGTGGACGATGGTGAGGCCTAGGAAGGGGACGGCGTGGAGCCGGTGAAGACGCGGCAGTGGATGCCCACGCGGAGAGGAGTACGAGGGTTCACTGGTTCGGCTGCGCTGCCGTCGCTGCAGAATAACAGGGGGTGCGGGTGAGTGGAGTGGAGGGATGGCCTGTCCAGCAGTGGGAGTAGTATGGGGGCGGTGAGGCCTCCGCGGCAGCACAGCCGACCACGGGAGGCAGGAGCAAGCGGCACGACCGACGCTGCTTTGGGCGGCTGGAGCAAGAAGACCAGAGGTTGAAGAAGCACTACGGCCGTTGGATGGACATCGTACGGTCAGTCGAGCTAGAATCGTGCATATTGACTAAGTTGACAAATCCCTTCGTCCC
>NW_021205816.1:0-882 GCF_002162155.2 Triticum dicoccoides
GAAGCCTGACTATCTGCCAGATACTGCCGAGGGCACAAGATCGTAGCTGAGGTAACAAGCTAAACGTCGAAGTCCACGTGGAACTACTAGTGAGACCGAAGTCTCTCTGCAAAAACATAAAATAGGCAAACGTGAGTACAAATGTACCCAGCAAGACTTACATCAGAACTAACTACATATGCATCATTATCAACAAAGGGGATGGTGGGGTTTAACTGCAGCAAGCCAGCTTTGACTCGGTGGCTATCCTGAACTACGACTGCAAGTAACTCTTTTGAGGTGGCGCACACGAGTCCACATATTCACCATATCAATACACCACTATGGATCCGCTCCCGTCTCCCTACGAGAACGCCATCCATAGCACTCACGCTTATCTTGCGCATTTTAAAGTATCCACTTTCACTTGTCTATGAACTGATATAAGCAACCCAGAGGTCCTTTTCCGTGGACACGGCTATTCGAATAGATTAGGTTAACCCTGCGGGGGTGTACTTCTTCACACACGCTCTCACCACTTACCGCCGTTTACACGACATGTACTCGGCAACCTTCAAGCGGAAGCCCAACGTGGGTGTCGGCCACGGCCTGCCTAAACACTCAAGTCTCTAGTCCAGGTTTATCGCCTATTCGGGTTCCATCCATGAGGAGATCCGGCCAGAGTTTCGCTCACAGCCCCAAACGATGTGTACAGGGTTCCGTGACACCAAACGGGTGCCCGGTTTACCCGGCCACGTGCCTACCGCATCACAGCCCACCCCTACGGTCAGCGCTGTCCACGGCCTCCAGCATACTACAAACACCAGAAACTACTTGCAACTCCTGGACAGAGGACAAGGGTGATTAAGAAGCCGAGAGGGTCCATTGGTTTCGGGCCCAATG
>NW_021205817.1:0-1025 GCF_002162155.2 Triticum dicoccoides
CCCACTCACTTTCTTGTAAACGCAGGCTTCTCCATAAGTCTGTGTAAACCCAAACGCTTTGATCATCTCATCAAAGCGAATGTTCCAACTCCGAGATGCTTGCACCAGCCCATAAATCGAGCGTTGGAGCTTGCACACTTTGTCAGCATTCTTAGGATCGACAAAACCTTCCGGCTGCATCATATACAATTCTTCCTTAAGGAAACCATTAAGGAATGCCGTTTTGACGTCCATTTGCCATATTTCGTAATCATAGAATGCGGCAATTGCTAACATGATTCGGACGGACTTCAGCTTCGCTACCGGTGAGAAAGTCTCATCGTAGTCAACCCCTTGAACTTGTCGATAACCCTTAGCGACAAGCCGAGCTTTATAGATGGTCACATTACCATCCGCGTCTGTCTTCTTCTTAAAGATCCATTTATTTTCTATGGCTCGCCGCTCAACGGGCAAGTCAATCAAAGTCCATACTTTGTTTTCATACATGGATCCTATCTCGGATTTCATGGCTTCTAGCCATTTGTCGGAATCCGGGCCCGCCATCGCTTCTTCATAATTCGAAGGTTCACCGTTGTCTAACAGCATGATTTCCAAGACAGGGTTGCCGTACCACTCTGGTGCGGAACGTGTCCTTGTGGACCTTCGAATTTCAGTAGGGGCTTGATCAGAAGTATCTTGATCATTGTCATTAATTTCCTCTCCAGTCGGTGCAGGCACCTCAGGAACATTTTCTTGAGTTGCGCCATTTTCCGGCTCAAGAGGTAATACTTCATCAAGCTCTACTTTCCTCCCACTTACTTCTTTCGAGAGAAACTCTTTCTCCAGAAAGGACCCATTCTTGGCAACAAAGATCTTGCCTTCGGATCTGAGGTAGAAGGTGTACCCAATAGTTTCTTTTGGGTATCCTATGAAGACGCATTTTTCCGACTTGGGTTCGAGCTTTTCAGGTTGAAGTTTCTTGACATAAGCATCGCATCCCCAAACTTTTAGAAACGACAGCTTAGGTTTCTTCCCAAACCACAATT
>NW_021205818.1:0-1051 GCF_002162155.2 Triticum dicoccoides
TTGCTGGTTATATGCTTTCCTTGCCATGACTTGCACCGTAGTGAGTGCATCGAGCTCGTTTACATGCCTTCGTGAGTTATATTTCAGCATGTCTCAGTTTTCACTAAGTCTGAAAACTGATTGTGTTCGAGCTATGTTCGTGAGCTCGGTAGAGTATTTTGTGAACCCTTTTGGCCCCAGGTCACTTTGGGTGTTTTGTTAAGCTTGTTGAGTAGCTCCATGCCATGTTCTTACTTGTCATGTTCAGGTTTTCTATCATGTTGTTTTGCTGCTCCGAAGAGAGCATCGTGATCTGAAATTTCAGACTAGTGTTAATTTCACTAAGTCTGGAATCTGTTTTGCATTTGCGTTTTAGCCATGCTTGTTTGAACCTCTTAATGGATGGATTTGCCTATGTCTCAGTGCTAGTGTTTTGATAACCATCTTGAGTACGTCACTGCCATGTATTTTGTTTTCATGTTTGGTGGCTGTAGCATGTTCATTTCATTGCATTTAAATGCCTACTTGCTGTAAATCGCAGACCGGTGTCGTATCTTAAAACGCTTGCCATTTCCAAACCGTGGCTCCGATTCCAATGATCTTTATATAGTTTTCAATCGATTTCATCCCCTCTATCCAGTGGCACCCTTGGAATTCCAAGTTGAGGCCAGGTTCATGCATTTCCTGTCATATCTCGCATTTTGCATCCCGCATCGCATCCCGCATAGCATATCATCATTTCATCATATTGCTTGGTCTTGCACGTGGTTGATTGTATCCTTGTTGCTTGTTTGTCTTTGGGTAGAGCCGGGAGACGAGTTCGCTACCGAGGAGCCCGTTGAGTTTGCTTGTGAGGATCCAGCCAACTCTGACAACTGTGCAGGCAAGATGATCATACCCTCGAAATCACTACTATCTTTGCTATGCTAGTTTGCTCGCTCTTTTGCTTTGCCACTGCTACGATGCCTACCTTTTGCTTGTCAGCCTCCCAATTGCCATGTTGAACCTCTAACCCACCATTGTCCTAGCAAACCGTTGATTGGCTATGTTACCGCTTTGCTCAGCCCTTCTT
>NW_021205819.1:0-976 GCF_002162155.2 Triticum dicoccoides
CTGGACTTCCACCATCATGTGAACACGGTGATAGCAATGGTCAGACCAAAAGATGTAATGGTGTATGCTCGAGGGATCAACCACGAGTAAGACAACATTATGAAAATCGTTGGTTCTGATTTGACTTGATGATAGCCCATACTCAAGTCAAAGTCTTGACAAGGCAATAGATCCAACAACTGATCACGAAGACCAATCAATGGAGATATCATCTTTCTTCAACACACACACACGCACAAAAGATATCCCTTAACATGAACTAAGTCAGACAAGCTTTTATCTTCCAACTCTCCAAGTTGTTGTTTAGCTTAACCAACTAGCTTAGGGAATCCGACACAAATTCATGGAGAAAGGGTGGCTTACAAGAAACCCCCCCCCCTCTGGACCGCCTTTTCAGTTAAAAAAAATAAAAAAAATGATAAAAATGTCAAAAAAATAAAAGAAAATAAGTTAGCCATGTCATATGTGGTCTAGTTGTTGGGAAAATTTACAAATATAAATTTCGACTTTATTTGCAAAATATCTCTGGAAATTTGTAAAATGGGCATAACTTTTGCATACAAACTTGGATTAAAAAGTTTTATATATGAAAAATCATCTACTCGAAAAGTTACATCCGAATTTAACTGGGGGAACCCCGTTAAACATTTTCAAAATCCCCAAAAATCTAAAACAAAAAAAGTTACGGGGCTTTCAAGATCTAGATGCAAAAAAATTAAAAAAAAGGTTTGGGATACTTCGTACGTATGCATGACTGATTTGGGATGATTCCAAGGGAAACAAAACAAACCTTTCTCAAATTCATGGCGGCAACTTACACCTAATGCACGTGAACTTGGAGAAAGTCACTTCTTTCATCCAAGGATAAGCTTCATGAACGGAACACGAAGGCATTGCTTACAAGGTTTTCAACACTAGGTTGATGTTCAACATGAATCATGGGGGAGACAAAAATGCTGCTGACGGGCTCAACAAC
>NW_021205820.1:0-1051 GCF_002162155.2 Triticum dicoccoides
TAGTCAGGCTTCTCAGCCTTTTTCATTTATAGATGTCTGTACTCAGACATGATAGCTTCCGCTTGTGCTTTGACTTGTATGCTCTGATTGTTGGGTCATGAGACCCATGTTTGTAATGTCTCGCTCCTCGGAGCCTATTGAATAAACTACTTGAGTCGTAGAGTCATTTTGTGATGCCATGTTGTATTGCACATATCGAGCATATTGTGTGTATGTTATTGAAATGCTTGGTATGTGTGGGATCTGACTATCTAGTTGTTTATCTTTAGTAGCCTCTCTTACCGGGAAATGTCTCCTAGTGTTTCCACCGAGCCATGGTAGCTTGCTACTGCTCCGGAACACTTAGGCTGGCCGGCATGTGTCCTTCTTCGTTCCTGTGTCTGTCCCTTCGGGGAAATGTCACGCAATGAATACCGGAGTCCTGTTAGCCCGCTACAGCCCAGTTCACCGGAGTCCTGCTAGCCCAGTGCTACAGCCTGGATTCACTCGCTGTTGACCGACACGTTCGATGCTGGGTCATGGATGCCTGTCCCTGTAAGTTTGTGCCACTTTGGGTTTACGACTAGCCATGTCAGCCCGGGCTCCTTATCATATGGATGCTAGCGACACTGTCATATACGTGTGCCAAAAGGCGCAAACGGTCCCGGGTAAAGGTAAGGCGACACCCGTGGGAATACCGTGCGTGAGGCCGCAAAGTGATATGAAGTGTTACATGCTAGATCTATGTGGCATTGAGTCGGGGTCCTGACAGCGTTGGTATCAGAGCTTGACTGCCTGTAGGATTACCAAGCCAAACTGGTCGAAGTTGAGTCTAGATATTCTTTAGTTATGTAAGGGAATTGATTGTGGGATGGAACGTAAGGCTCTTTTTACTCCTTATACCTCATGGCCTTCTGATCTGAGTCATCATCTTCTCTTCTACGGGGATTAAGAACTAGGCTATCTCTTCTTTCTATCAGGATCACGTGTTACTAATCCGTAGACTTATAAGATTGTTGATTCAAGCCCCAGTTCAGTTCCTACTATCTTCCGTATGTTAATTGTTGATCTC
>NW_021205821.1:0-1245 GCF_002162155.2 Triticum dicoccoides
AAGAATTTGTCGGAGACTTCATATCTCTCGACCCGGGCATGAGCTTGGAAAACCATTTTCAGCTCTTCGAACATCTCATATGCTCCATGTCTCTCAAAACGCTTTTGGAGCCCCGGCTCTAAGCTGTAAAGCATGCCGCACTGAACGAGGGAGTAGTCATCGGAACGTGCCTGCCAAGCGTTCATAACGTCTTGTTCCGCAGGGAGAACGGGTGCGTCACCAAGCGGTGCTTGTAGGACATAATCTTTCTTGGCAGCTATGAGGATGATCCTCAGGTTCCGGACCCAGTCCGTATAGTTGCTGCCATCGTCTTTCAGCTTAGTTTTCTCTAGGAACGCGTTGAAGTTGAGGACTACGTTGGCCATTTGATCTACAAGACATATTGTAAAATATTTAGACTAAGTTCATGATAATTAAGTTCTACTAATCAAATTATTAGTGAACTCCCACTTAGATTAGACATCCCTCTGGTCATCTAAGTATTACATGATCCGAGTTAAACTAGACCGTGTCCGATCATCACGTGAGACGGACTAGTCAACATCGGTGAACATCTTCATGTTGATCGTATCTTCTATACGACTCATGCTCGACCTTTCGGTCTTCTGTGTTCCGAGGCCATGTCTGTACATGCTAGGCTCGTCAAGTCAATCTAAGTGTTTGCATGTGTAAATCTGTCTTACACCCGTTGTATGTGAACGTCTGAATAAAACACCCGATCATCACGTGGTGTTTTGAAACAACGAACTGTCGCAACGGTGCACAGTTAGGGGGAACACTTCTTGAAATTATTGTGAGGGATCATCTTATTTACTACCGTCGTTCTAAGTAAACAAGATGCAAAACATGATAAACATCACATGCAATCAAATAATAAACGTGACATGATATGGCCAATATCACATAGCTCCTTTGATCTCCATCTTGGGGCTCCATGATCATCTTGTCACCGGCTTGACACCATGATCTCCATCATCATGATCTCCATCATCGTGTCTCCATGAAGTTGCTCGCCAACTATTACTTCTACTACTATGGCTAACGCGTTTAGCAATAAAGTAAAGTAATTACATGGCGTTTCTTGATGACACGCAGGTCATATAAAAGAATAAAGACAACTCCTATGGCTCCTGCCGGTTGTCATACTCATCGACATGCAAGTCGTGAATCCTATTACAATAGCATGAACATCTCATACATCACATATAGATCATTCATCATTCATCACAACTTTGGCCATATCAT
>NW_021205822.1:0-896 GCF_002162155.2 Triticum dicoccoides
TAGAATCATTACAAAGAAACAAAAGTACCTGGTAATTTAGTTGGCGTGCACGAGCTCTAGTAATTGGTCCAGTCTGTATAGCAGCAGGGCCTGTGAGTGTAACAATTGTATTGATGTCCTCATCATTCATTGTCATAATCATAGTTGAGGTCATTCACATCTTCGCCTGATCCAATCTGCATCTTATCTAGTTTGTCTTGGAAAGAAAAAAAAAAGAAGATAGAGAAAAAAAAAGAGAGAAAAGGAAAAAAAAGAAAAAGAGAGAGAAGAAAAAAAAGCGTGAGAAAAAAAAGAGAAGAAAAAAAATTGGATCTATCTAGAATCAATCTCGTACCTGAATTCGGATTGGAATCTGTTTTGCGCACTGTTCAGTAAAACAGGTGTATCTTCCTCATACGAAGTCCGTTTTGGCTCCATGAGTACTCAAATTGAAGCTAGCAACGAGCCGCATCTAAATAGTTGCAGAAGCTAGTTCAATATTTGACACCTCAAAATCGGCTTCTAAATAGGTCTTTTTGCCCTTCGAAGTTCGTGAACACAGCTTGTTCCAATTTTTCAGGCCAGTTTTAGAATTCTTTGACTCCTCATATCAACTCGGAATTGAGTGATTCTTTTTGCATTGGAAAGCTTGAGTTAGTAGCATTCTTTGAAAGAATTTATCAGAAAATTGTCTCAAACTTTTCAAGAGGAAAGTTGGAGAGAGAGTTGTTGTATATCCTGCTTGGCAGTTGTTTTTCATCATTATTTTCGCTGCCGTTGTGATCTTCACTTATATCTTGCTGTCAAGAGCTACTTAGTATCCTTCATTGATGCTAGTTGTGCTACGCCGTGACCTCATTAGTGTTCTAGGCTCGCGTCTCTAGTCCGGTCTAGCCTAGGACCAGCACAGTACCGTC
>NW_021205823.1:0-1145 GCF_002162155.2 Triticum dicoccoides
TCAACCTATAAGGCATGCCTGTCAAATTAACCTCGATGTACTTGTTCTCGAATTAACATCAGGGTCTTTGTGGAGTACTTGTTTTCTGAATGCATGTTAATCGAAGGTCTATCACGTTACTTTTTGATAAAAAAATTTGAACATGTTAATTGGCTTGAAGGAAGGTCTACCGTGTTACTTCACGACATCTTTCCAAAAAAAGAGACATGACTTTTGTCAACCTATAAGGCATGTCTGTCAAATTAACCTCGAGGTACTTGTTCTCGAATTAACCTCTGGGTCTTTTTGGAGTACTTGTTATTTGAACACATGTTAATCGAAGGTCTATCACGTTACTTTTTGATAATTTTTGTTTTTTGAAACATGTTAATTGGCTTGAAAAAAGGTCTATCATGTTACTTCACGACTTCTTTCCAAAAAAGGGATATGACTTTTGTCAACCTATAAGGCATGTCTGTCAAATTAACCTCGAGGTACTTGTTCTCGAATTAACATCTCGGTCTTTGTGGAGTACTTGTTTTTTGAACACATGTTAACAGAAGGTCTATCGCCTTACTTTTTGGAAAAAATGTTTTCTGAACACATGTTAATTGGCTTGAAAGAAGGTCTACCGTGTTACTTCACGACATCTTTCCAAAAAAGTGATATGAATTTTGTCAACCTATAAGGCATGTCTGTCAAATTAACCTCGAAGTACTTGTTCTCGAATTAACCTCTGGGTCTTGCAGGAGTACTTGTTTTTTTAACACATGTTAATCGAAGGTCTATCGCGTTACTTTTTGATAAAAAAATTGAACACATGTTAATTGACTTGAAAAAAGGTCTATCACGTTACTGCACGACATCTTTCCAAAAAAAGGGATATGACTTTTGTCAACCTATAAGGCATGTCTGTCAAATTAACCTCGAGGTACTTGTTCTCGAATTAACATCTGGGTCTTGCAGGAGTACTTGTTTTTGGAACACATGTTAACAGAAGGTCTATCGCCTTACTTTTTGGAAAAAAATGTTTCCTGAACACATGTTAATTGGCTTGAAAGAAGGTCTACCATGTTACCTCACGACATCTTTCCAAAAAAGTGATATGAATTTTGTCAACCTATAAGGCATGTCTGTCAAATTAACCTCGAGGAACTTGTTCTCGA
>NW_021205824.1:0-1665 GCF_002162155.2 Triticum dicoccoides
AGTGTGCAAGAACTATATTTACTATGAGAGCAAATCATTTTAGTGAACAACAACAAATGCTTGTGAGGAGCAAATTTTATAAATGTAGCTGATGCAATTGGGGTCTTATGTGTATACTACAAATTAAATAGATAACACTTTTAAGATAATCACCAAATGCGGTGTAGATCTCACAGTAATAGGAAACATAGTCTGACTTTTGTCAGTAGATGTTCATATCTCTATTACCTTATATTATGCTAAATTTATGAAATCACTTTGAAGGTAATCATCTATCAGAGTGACATGATGTAGACCTTACAGTAATAGCGGATAGTCTACAATATTTTGCAGTAGATGCCAGTATTACCTTATGATATCTTGAGGGTAGTCACAGCTAATATTGATATTTGGAAGAGCACTTTGAAGGTAGTCATCTTGTTGGTAACAAGATGTAGACCTCACAGTAATGATGGAGAATCTGCAAACGGTGCAGTAGATGACACCAATACCTTGTGATTCACAAATAAAATTTGGGCATGTCATATGAAGTATTACAATTTATAATTCTTATTTGAGTTTCATTAAGATTTGCAAGAAAAATTGTTTTCGACTGCAAAAATATAGTTTTCCTAAAATCACATGTCATGTAGAATGTTTGCGGTAAAAACATAATTGATGTCTTAAATTCCAGAAAAAATAGGAGCTGAAATATAAGCCTGAGAGTTGTACTACAAATCGCAGGAGTATAGACAACTTGAGAGTTGAAGTTGAGCGCTATACTGCATGATGAACTAAGCCTGAGGGCTTAACAGATATTACAGGGACCTTTCTGTGGATAACAGAAACTTAAATGCTTAAACTAAAAGATAACCTAGAGGATAGAAATCCCCAATTTCTCACGTGCGGCTAAGGATTATCATCCACCGCCGCGCCGCTGGGAAACGTTGCATTGGTTGGCCCTCCTTGTGCCAGAGGAAGCCGCGCTGGAGGGCGCATTGCGCCGCGCACTGGCCCAAAATCGAGTAGGCAGGTCATGACTGAGAGGGAGCGCGGGGATGGAAGGTGATGCGCAGGTGGAGTCGGCGGGGCTTCCGTACACGTGCGGCCGGAGTCGAGGCGATGCCGCCGCATGCCAGAGGGCTTCGCCGCGTGCTGTTACCCGCCAGTCTGGGTCGCTCCACGGAAGGCTGCGCACCGGAGGGTAGCGCGAAGTGCCGCTACATGTAGTGGGATACTGATGCGGTCCAGTTCCTGAGTTCCTTCAACAAGTACTGTTGTTGTGGCGTGGCCGGTGCCCACGGCGCTGATTTCTGGTTGAACATGATTATGTACTATGAATAAAATTGGGATCATAGCACCTGATAGGTATTGCGATCAAGTACTTTGATCGTAAGCTTCATGTGAGAAGTAGTCCAGGACGCGTAGACTTATTCATGTATGTGGATCCTTTTGCTTCGGAGTTCTTTTTCTATTCTTGTCCTGTTTCCTGGACTGGTCACCTTGGTTAGAAAAAAAGGGGTAAATGTGACGCCTAGTTCTTGCATGCGCGGCGCGCTGGTCGAGAAGTGCGGCGTTCATGCACTGGTCTGGAGTGCTGCGCCGTGAAGGCCATTCGACTGTCTTGTCGTACCCAGGGCGGCAATTCCTGATAGTCAAGAACAAAGATTAGGTAAATCGCACTAG
>NW_021205825.1:0-1421 GCF_002162155.2 Triticum dicoccoides
GAGCCATGGTAGCTTGCTACTGCTCCGGAACACTTAGGCTGGCCGGCATGTGTCCTTCTTCGTTCCTGTGTCTGTCCCTTCGGGGAAATGTCACGCGATGAATACCGGAGTCCTGTTAGCCCGCTACAGCCCGGTTCACCGAAGTCCTGCTAGCCCAGTGCTACAGCCTGGATTCACTCGCTGATGACCGACACGTTCGATGCTGGGTCATGGATGCCTGTCCCTGTAAGTCTGTGCCACTTTGGGTTTACGACTAGCCATGTCAGCCCGGGCTCCTTATCATATGGATGCTAGCGACACTGTCATATACGTGTGCCAAAAGGCGCAAACGGTCCCGGGCAAAGGTAAGGCGACACCCGTGGGAATACCGTGCGTGAGGCCGCAAAGTGATATGAGGTGTTACATGCTAGATCGATGTGGCATTGAGTCGGGGTCCTGACAGCGTTGGTATCAGAGCTTGACTGCCTGTAGGATTACCAAGCCAAACTGGTCGAAGTTGAGTCTAGACATTCTTTAGTTATATGTAGGGGAATTGATTGTGGGATGGAACGTAAGGCTCTTTTTACTCCTTATACCTTATGCCTTCTGATCTGAGTCATCTTATCTTTTCTGCGGGGATTAAGAACTAGGCTATCTTTTCTTTCTATCAGGATCACGTGTTACTAATCTGTAGACTTATAAGATTGTTGGATTTAAGTCTCAGTTCAGTTCCTACTACTTCCGTATGTTAATTGTTGATCTCGAAACCTTGATATTGTGCTTCTGAGTGGTTATGCCACCATTTTTGTGAATGTCTCAAATCTTTTCTGAGCATTTACAGCCATTATGCTGTCCGAGTCATTCCAGGTTTCTAAATAGTCTGATGCATTTGCAAAATCCTTTTCCTCTGGTTTCGATGCTCCTTTATGCCAGCTCAATCACACAAATTGTTGAGGCATTCTATTGCCTTGACATATATGTTGGAATTATTATTATGACCCTAAGTGCTTAGAGGATCATCTAGTAATTTAGCCATGATTTGTGTTCCCAGTGTGATGATTCTGGCCATCATTCTCGAAAGCATCCCGTGATGCTACTTAGTAATAGGTATTCTGTTCCTGGGTTCTTGAACCCGATATTCACCCTACTTACATCATGTTGATAGTGTTGCTAGTTCCTTTAGTATATTAGTAACCTTTGCGATAGTCCTCGAGGTCCGTGGTATATCCTTCTTCCAATTACCATGAACCATTCTTGGCAGGAGTTCTTCTGAACCAAAAGATGACAACAAGAGTGCTCTCGATGAGTTCTCCATTCATAAATCGTGACTCTGCCAGTTCTACCTTTCTGCATGGGTTATCCGGAAGAAATATGTTGAACTTCGTTCGACATGCTAATCCATGCATCCACAACTCAGAAAATCATATGTTCTTTTGAGTTGT
>NW_021205826.1:0-5374 GCF_002162155.2 Triticum dicoccoides
GAGGCAGGGGCACCTCTAAACACACAAGTTGACACAAGTTGATCCACGTGATCGATTCCTTAGCCGTGTGCGGTGCCCCCTGCCACCATATTCCTCGATAATACTGTAGCGGAGTTTAGGCGAAGCCCTGCTGCTGTAGTTCATCAAGATCATCACCACGCCGTCGTGCTGACGGAACTCTTCCCCGACACTTTGCTGGATCGGAGTCCGGGGATCGTCATCGAGCTGAACGTGTGCTCGAACTCGGAGGTGCCGTAGTTTCGGTGCTTGATCGGTTGGATCGTGAAGACGTACGACTACTTCCTCTACGTCGTGTCATCGCTTCCGCAGTCGGTCTGCGTTGGGTACGTAGACAACACTCTCCTCTCGTTGCTATGCATCACATGATCCTGTGTGCGCGTAGGAATTTTTTTTGAAATTACTACGAAACCCAACTGCCGCACCCCGTACCAAGGCGCGGGAATATGCGCGGGACTTACGAGACATGTTGGAGGACAAGGCAAGGCAAACAAGATCGATCTACGGACCGCGTAGGCGCCCCACGGCTCGAGACGATAATCGTCATGGCAACCACAAATTTGGCAGGGCCAAACATAGTAGACATAGCTCATTGGAGCTACGTCATGATATCGCCCAATACAGAGGCGCCGCACACCCATTGTGCTTCACAGACGAAATAATGGATCACCAAATCCCCGAGGGTTTCAAACCCATAAACATCGAATCATATGACGGCTCAACAGATCCCGCGGTGTGGATCGAGGATTATCTCCTTCATATCCATATGGCCCGCGGCGATGATTTCCACGCCATCAAATACCTCCCACTCAAGCTTAAAGGACCAGCCCGGCAGTGGCTTAACAGCCTGCCAACAGGGTTAATCAGTTGTTGGGAGGGCCTGGAAGCCGCATTCCTTGACAATTTCCAGGGCACCTATGTGCGACCCCCAGACGCTGACGACCTAAGCCACATAATTCAGCAGCCAGACGAATCGTCCAGGCAATTCTGAACACGGTTCCTAACAAAGAAAAATCAAATACTCGACTGTCCGGACGTAGAGGCCTTAGCAGCCTTCAAGCATAATATCTATGACGAGTGGCTTGCCCGGCACCTAGGACAGGAGAAGCCGAAATCTATGGCAGCACTCATGGCACTCATGACCCGCGTTTGTGCGGGAGAGGACAGTTGGCTTGCTCGTAGCAACAATATGACCAAGAACCCTGGTAGTTCGGACATCAGGGACGTTAGTGGTAGGTCACGTCGCAACCAACAGAAGCGCCGCATCAATGGCGACAATGCTAAGGATACGACAGTTAATGCCGGATTCAGAGGCTCTAAATCCTGTCAGCGGAAAAAATCATTCAAAAGGAATCCTAGGGGGCCATCCAGCTTGGACCGAATACTCAACCGCTTGTGCCAAATACACGGCACCCCCGAAAAGCTAGCCAATCACACCAACTGGGATTGCTAGGTGTTCAAGTAGGCAGGCAGATTAAGCGCTGACAATGAAGACAAGGGGTTGCATAGCAATGACGAGGAGGAGCCCCGGCCACCGAACAACAATGGACAGAAGGGTTTTCCCCCACAAGTGCGGACGGTGAACATGATATACGCCACCCACGTCCCCAAAAGGGAGCGGAAGCGTGCGTTAAGGGACGTATACGCGGTAGAGCCAGTCGCCCCAAAGTTCAACCCATGGTCCTCCTGCCCAATCACCTTTGATCGAAGCGACCACCCCACTAGCATCCGTCGTGGCGGATTCGCCGCATTGGTTCTCGACCCAATTATTGACGGATTTTATCTCACTAGAGTCTTTATGGACGGTGGCAGTAGCCTGAACCTGCTTTACCAGGATACAATGCGGAAAATGGGCATAGATCCCTCAAGGATTAAGCCCACCAAAACGACCATTAAAGGTGTAATACCAGGTGTAGAGGCCAGTTGCACAGGCTCAGTCACACTTGAAGTGGTCTTCGGATCTCCGGATAATTTCCGAAGCGAGGAGTTAATCTTCGACATAGTCCCGTTCCGCAGTGGCTACCATGCACTGCTCGGGCGAACCGCATTTGCCAAGTTCAATGAGGTCCTTCACTATGCATACCTTAAGCTCAAGATGCCAGGCCCTCGAGGAGTAATTACGGTCAATGGAAACACCGAACGCTCCCTCCGAACGGAGGAGCACACGGCGGCCCTTGTAGCGGAAGTACAAAGCAGCCTCTCCAGGCAGTTCTCCAGTCGGACCATTAAACGTCCGGACACAGTCAAGCGCGCCCGGAGTAACCTACACCAAGACCGCCTGGCACGTTCCGAGCAGGCGTAGCAATGCGACCCCGACCCCAACCCCCGCAAAAAGGCGACGATAGTACTTCGCGTGCATAACTACGCCCTAGAAATACCATGGGCATAGGGGGAGGAGCACCATCACGGCACGCCCAAAAAACGGCTTAAACCGCACCAGGGGCTGCCGACCTTTTTTTTACTCTACTTTTCTCTTACTTCCAGGGCTCTACTCTTCGGAAGGCTCGTTCGGCAGTTCAATTGCCGCACAAACGACGCAAGGACCAGGGAAGCAGACAAGCCATGCCACATTACGGAAATCCCAGGTGGTCTCTATCACAAGCAGTATACCTGTTTCGCATACTATCCCGCAACTCGCCCCTGAAGCAGACATGTTAAATAGTCCAACTTTTCATTTATCGCATCACTTGTATCGTTCTGCTTTGATCGCAGCTATTTCAGTGATCAATGCGTAGCTTTTGTCCATTTTTTGCATTACCCCTTTTTAATATATATATATATATGTTCCTTAATGACATGTCGCACCTGTACACTTTGGTACGGCCAAAATACGCCAGGGGCTTCAGTACTCCTCAACATGGTGTGTGAAGTCCGAACACTTTAACAAGTGCGGCACCCCGAACTTATAGCATTATATGCATCGGCTCCGAATCATGTCTTGGGTCAATAGTTGGGTTTGCCCGGCTCCTATGTTTTGGTGCCTTACGTTCCGCTATATCGGCTAAGGTAGCACTAGGAGAACCACTGCGATTGTGCCCCAGTTGAGCTGGGCCGAGCACCTTAGTGGAGAAAGCTAAAACTGACTGTCATGATGAAGCGAGAGTTGGTCGTTGTTCGAGAGGTTTTTTCGAGTCCCTAAAGAATTATGCCGCTTCGGGCGAGGAGCCAGCTCTGTCCGGCCAAGGCGTGGATAGCGCCTCGAAATCGGTCTTCCGAATACTAGGGGCTTCGCCGAAATTTAAAATTATAGAATTCTATGGCTAAGTGAGAGTGTTCACGCATTATAGTCTGATTGCCTCGTTCGTTGGGCTGAGCGCCTCCCTCGAAGGACCTAAATATGGGAAAAGAGCGCCCAGGTTTATCCCCGAACACCCCAGCACTAGCGGCATGGGGGCAGAAGCCGACGACTCGCCATCTCTCAGTATTGATAAATTGCCGCACAGAAGGTAATATTTTAAATTCAAGCAGCATTGCTTAGTGCATATGAACAAGTTTTCAGCGCACAGGATAACACGAGCGGGTTTTACTCAAAAAATACATCCTTGGTACATTCATCCGCAACAAGACGGGCACCCTTCAGAACATCCTTATAATAATTCTCGGGCTTGCGATTCTCTTTCCTTGGAGGTGGCCCGTCCTTCACAAGCTTCTCCGCATCCAGCTTACCCCAGTGCTCCTTAGCACGGGCAAACGCCCTACGGGCACCTTCAATGCAGAGGGAGCGCTTGATGTCTTCAAACCTCGGACAGGCCTCCACCAGCAGTCCCACCAGCCCAAAATAGCTCCCAGGCGGATCCTCTTCAGGCCACAGCCGAACTAGGAGGCCTTTCATGACTTGTTCAGCCGCCTTGTGGAGCTCGACCAGTTGCTTCAGCTGGTCGCTCAGGGGCACGGGGTGTCCGGCCTCAGCATACTGAGACCAGAACACCTTCTCCGTCGAGCTGCCCTCCTCGGCTCAATAGAATGCGGCGGCATCAGATACACTCCGGGGAAGATCTGCGAACGCTCCTGGAGAGCTCCGGATTCGGGTAAGTCACAGGTAACTCACGTTTATGTGTTTGCTTTGCATAAAGAATGCCTTACCCGCCGCAATCTTCTTCACCTCATCCAACTCCTGGAGGGTCTTCTGGGACTCAGCCTTGGCAAACTTGGCATTTTCTATAGCTGCCGCGAGCTCGGACGCTCGCGTCTTCAAGTCAAGCTCCAAACTCTCATGTTTCTTCATGAGAACTTGGAGCTCTTCCCGCAGCTTGCCAACCTCAGCCTCATACCTCTCCCGCTCGGTGCGCTCCATGGCCGCACTCTTCTCGGCCTCAAGAAGTGCTTGCTTAAGGGTCGCCACCTCAGACGTGGCCCCTGCAATAGCCATGTCAATCCTGTCATTTTTTCAATTGCACCTTTTTTATATACATATTCAAACAGGGTATTTCTTACCTTCCTTCTCCTCTAGCTGCTTCTTGGCACGCCCGAGCTCTTGCTCGGCCTTCTCGAGACTCTGCTTCAGCACGTCCACTTCCACAGTCAGTGCGGCGGACGCTAGCAGAGAAGCCTGCATATGCATATTGACTCCTTTTGTTAGACTCCTGCGAATTCTTTGATCCTCTATTCGGCTTTTCTTCCCGAACACCCAACAGAGCATCAGGGGCTACTGTCTATGCGGTAACATTATTTGAACATTCTTTACTTACCTCAAAGCCTGTTAAAAGGCTTGTACGAGCTTCAGTCAGTCCGCTTTTGGCGGACTGAACCTTCTGGATCACCGCACTCATAATAGTGCGGTGCCCCTCGTCGATGGAGGCACCTTGGAGCGCCTCCAACATATTGTCCGGCACCTCCGGTTGGGCGGAGGTCACCGGCACGGTAGGCTTGTTCCTCTTGGAAGGAGGTCGCCCGCCGGACTCTAGAACCCTTGAAGATTCCGGAGCTGTGTCCGGCCTTAAGCCAGACTTGGAGCCCTAGGGGGTTTCATCCCCTTTATTCCTGGAGTCCGGGAGGTTGCCTTGCGGCGCCCCCAGGACCACCTCCTCCCGTCTTGGACCTATTGGGACAACACTTCAGTGTCGTCCGCAGGGTGGGGGGATGAAGCCGTCGGAAGCGAGTTCACCTCCGACAAGTCCAGCGAGCCGCTCGACGATGCGTCAAGCCGGTCTTTGGGTGGGCTGCACAAACATATTCGACATAAGGAAAAGCTGTGCGAAAAACAAATACTATGAATTACCCCAGTATCCGGACACTTATGATTTCGCCAGGGGCTTGGCCCTGGGCTGCCACTCCTCTTCGTCGTCGGCGGCGTAGATGGAGCAGTCTGGAGGAAGGGTTTTCCCCTTCTTGGACCCTCCGGCCTCCTCGAGGAGGG
>NW_021205827.1:0-3561 GCF_002162155.2 Triticum dicoccoides
CTGAAACAAAAACACATGCTCATCAAAGTAAACGTGCCGGGAAGTGAACACACGGTGGGAGACGGGATCGTAGCACCGATATCCCTTGGAGTTGGAAGGGTAGCCGATGAAGATGCAAGCGACAGAACGAGGTGCTAGTTTGTGAGGAGCGGAGTCCGCGGTGCTAGGATAGCAAAGGCACCCGAAAATACGCAAGTCATCATAAGATGGGGGCGAACTGAAGAGAAGATGGTGATGTGCATAGTTCCACCGTGGGCGGCAAGGGCAAAAGTTAAGGAGAAGTGAAGCAGTAGCGTGTGCATCTGGCCAGAAACGAGGCGACACATTAGCGTGGAATAGGAGCGTCCGAACGCAGTCATTTCGAGTGCGAAGGACGCGTTCGGCTCGACCGTTCTGCTGTGAAATATACGGGCATGTGAGAGGAAAAACTGTGTCGTGGTGCGACAGAAAAGTGCGGAAAGCAAGATTGTCGAACTCTTTTCCATTGTCAGTCTAAAGAGCAAGGATGGGACGCCCAAACTGCGTGCTGACATAGGAGTAAAAAGTAGACAAAGTGGAGAGTGCATCCGACTTTCGTCGTAAAGGAAATGTCCACACATAGTGAGAATAATCATCAAGAATAACCAGATAATATAAATAGCCCGAATTACTAGGAACCGGAGAGGTCCACACATGACTATGAATCAACTGAAAAGGAAAAGAAGCTATGGTGGTGGAGTTATTAAACGGAAAGCGAACATGTTTGCCGACACGACAGGCATGACACGTGTGATCTTCTATCTTATTACAACTGAAACTGAAACTCCTGAGAATATGACGAAGTGTGACGGGGTTGGGATGACCCAAATGAGCATGCCAGAGATCGACGCCGACGGAGAGAGCAACCGGTGAGGTGGTGGAGGTGGACGGTGGATGCACCGGATAGAGCTCGTCGAGGTTGTCACATCGGTGGAGTACCATCCTGGTTCGAGCGTCCTTGACACAAAAACCAGGCCCGTCAAATTCAACAGTAACAGGATTTTCACGAGTTAAACAATGAACGGAAACAAGATTCTTAATAAGATGAGGTGAGACAAGTATGTTAGACAAGGTAATAGGATAGAAGTAGAAGGAAAAGAAATGCGCCCGACATGTGTGATAGGTAGTGTGGAACCGTCGTCGACAATGATGCGGCGGTCGGTGGTGACAGGAGTGAAGGAGGCAAGATTACCAAGATTACCAGGAGTCCGGCCAACAGTGATAGTTCGGCTATCCGGACACCCCTAATCCAGGACTCCCTCAGTAGCCCCTGAACCAGTTTTCAATGATGAAGAATCCGGTGCACATATTGTCTTCGGCATTGCAAGGCGGGTTCCTCCTCCGAATATTTCATAGAAGGTTTTGAACACAAGGATAGTGGCCGACTCTGCAAAACAAGTTGCACATACCACCGTAGAGAGAATAACCTTTGCACAGATCTACTGACGTATTCCGCGGCGTGACATCACACCACGGCCAGGCCTTTATACGAATCATTTTTACTGTCCCACCTCAGCGCGTTTAGCGAGGCGGTTTCTTTGGAATGTCTTATTAGAGCGGAGATCGTGCCCCCCTTATTCCGGGATCCTCATCAATAAGGGCGTGGGTAACCCAGTCGTGCCCGTTGGCACGCCTCCTCCATCGAAGGCGAGTCCCGAACGGTCACGGGGAGGGCTCTTGGTATTCAACCTCTTTATAACGAGACCAAGGCCCGCTCCTTTCTTTCAGTCTCAATCGAATCCGCCCCTCGCCTCGAGTTCCAACACCCAAAGCTCCAGATTTAGGCGCTTCTGACCTTCAACGATGTCCAGCTCGGACATGCACGGCCGGTGGATCTGTTCCTCCATCACGGAAGAAGATGTGCTAAAGCTGAGAGACACCAGGTATCTAACCGGCGAAATTTCGCATAGGCTACCTGCCCAAGGGCAGGTTATTCCCACTCCCGAGCCTGGTGAGAGCGTGGTGTTCGTGTCTCACTTCCTTCGAGGTTTAGGCTTCCCGACGGACCCCTTCGTGAGGGGGCTCATGTTTTATTATGGGCTGGAATTCCACGACTTGGATCCGGAGTCCATCCTCCACATCTCGTCGTTCATTGTCGTATGTGAAGCCTTCCTCCGCATTACCCCTCACTTCGGATTGTGGCTCAAGACCTTCAAAGTGGAGCCGAAGATGATCAAGGGGCATCAGGTAGAGTGTGGAGGGGCTGGTATAAGCAAGAATGCTGACGCTCCATGGCCCGAGGGCTCTTTTCAAGAGGAGCTCAATTTATGGCAACAGGAGTGGTTTTATATCACCGCTCCTAGGGGCACCAAATGGGCGGCGCCACCTGCCTTCCGCTCGGGTCCTCCACTGCGGCAGGCGTCATGGGTCAATAAAGGGCTCGTCCGGGGACCGTCCAAGGACGTACCTCTGTTGCAGGGCCGTATTAGAGACATCCTAGAGAGAGAGATCAATCTGGTCGTAATAGTGCAGGTCATGCTGATTCGTCGCACCTTTCCCTGCAAACGTCACCCCCTCCGCCTATATGAGTTTAATCCGGAGGGACCACGAGCTCTCCAACATTTTATGGGCGCAACGCCCGTGGAGATGTACCAACTGTTCTTCGGATCACAAGCAATGTGTCTGGACTTAACCGAGGACGCAGGTCCGAGCTGCAATCGCGGAGATACTCAAGTAAGTAGTCCTGTACCCGGACATGCTATCCGCATATTTATCATAAACTTGCCCTTAAAAGAGCTATCCTTTAAACAGGAGTGGATAGCAGAAGCAAAACTGATCAGGTGTCCGGCCCCCCTCCCTGAGACCATGCCGGATCTTGTATTAACCAAGATGCTAGAGGTTGTGCCTTTTGAAGAAGGCAAAGGGGGGAACAGGGGAACTACTACCTACGTGAGGGAGGCTATCAAGAAAGGGGGGATCGAGAATCCCTCCCTCCAAGGGGAGAAGAGGACCGCTTCTGAAGATCCGGAGACCAAAGCCTCGAAGCGGGGGAAGAAATCTTCGCCAAAGGGTCATGTGGCGGGAGATGCCCCGGCCGCACTATTTCCCCAAGGAGATCAGCCCTCCAGCGAGCCGTAAGTAAAGGGGGGGTGTTTTTTTCTTAAAAGAGAGACATCCCCGTTTTATTTCTGAAGGTAACCGAAAGTTTACCTTGTAGTTCGGATCTCAGCCCTTCACAGCAGAGCTCGTCTTCAGGGGATCTTGCTCCGGAGATGATGGAGATCGAAACGCCTCCGCCTGCCGTACCGTTATGTGAGGCGGACGACCCTGAGGTGTCGTCGCAGAGGGCTTCTCCGAATCCGGCGGGGCCAGAAGGCAGCCGTATGTCCCCTCAAAGCCCTCCGTGTTCGGCCTTCGAAAAAGGCCACCAGACGAGTCCGGCACCAACGGGTGTACGGTCAGAGGAGCTGAAGGATCTGCTCGGGCGAGCGTCTATCTCGGAGGATCACCGTACGTTAATGGGTACGGTGATTGAAAGGATTTCATCCGCTGAGAGCGGATTGCATGAAGCCGTCGTAAGTTTACTGACGGGTTTTGAGGTAC
>NW_021205828.1:0-1214 GCF_002162155.2 Triticum dicoccoides
GAATTGATTATTGCTGACCCTTTTTGCTACCATATTATAAGCCTTCCCAGCTCCACATACATCTACGTCGTGCGTTTGACTCTCCCTGGTAATCGCTCTATCCAAGCTTTGAGAGTTTTTGACTACAACGGTTGCCGATCACCGCCTGCTGCTGGGTAAGAACTGGTAAGAATTTGAGATTTGCTTGACGGATTTGTGACACCCACCACCACCACTTGTTCGTAGTCTGTAGGATCATATTCTTGTGTGTTTCTATTGCTGCTAACCATGCCAGGATCACAAGCCGACGAGATTGACTGGGAGAATTTATCGAACAAGGAGCTTCATGATAAGTTTCAGCAAATGATGACTGAACAGGTGCAAGATGTGCTGAACAATTTTGAAGAGGCCATGGAGAAGATCACTGGCTTTGAGAAGACGTTCGAAACAAAGCTCGATAACAAGTTTAATGAATTGCTCGCGCGTCTTCCACCTCCACCACCCGCTGCACCTAACGCACCTCTCCAACAACAACAACAACGACTACCTCCACGTCGCGAAGCAGACCTCCGCCGAGCAAGCCGTGTTCCTCTTGCGTTTGGCCAAACTGTTGGTGCTGCTGTTGATACTTCTGTGGCTCCTGCTGCTGATGCGGAGGAGGATGATTATGTGGGAGATTATGAGGATGAGGTTGATCAAAATCAACACTACGTGCAGCCACCTGTACCACCACCAGCAGGTCGACCTCAGGTATATATTCGTAATGGTAGGCCTGCACCACCACCTCAGGTACGCGATGATGTCCATATTCCTAAACTGAAATTGAATATTCCACCATTTGAGGGTAGATATGTTCCTGATATATGTCTTACTTGGGAGTTAGAAACTGAACAACGATTTACATGTTTACAATATCCTGAGGAGAGACGAGTTGCTGCTGCTGTTTGTGCTTTCACTAGTTTTGCATGTGTATGGTGGTCTGAACATTGTAGATTATATCCTATTCCAACTACTTGGGCTGCTTTGAAAACTGCTATGCGTACGCGTTGGGTTCCACCATATTATCAACGTGAATTGCTTCAAAAATTGCAGCGTTTAAGACAAGGAAAAAATTCTGTAGAAGAATATTATCAGGAATTACAAACTGGCATGATTAGATGTGGTATTGTTGAGGAGAATGAAGCTATGCTTGCACGTTTTCTGGGTGGATTAAATAGAGAGATTCAGACCATTCT
>NW_021205829.1:0-985 GCF_002162155.2 Triticum dicoccoides
TCCGAAAAATTCCCTCTACGCGGATTGCCCTTCGCGCGTCTACGGCTGTGGCCGGCAGCCTACGGGGGCTAGCATGCCGCCAAATCTTGCGTAGGCGGCCTCTCACAAGTCTGGAAGTGTTGTGGCGGTTGCAAACGCCTGGCACGCGTGTCCGGGGTGTGCCCCCCCCTCACGGACGGCGCCGCCGCCGGCACCTGGAGGGGGGAAACGAACGTGTCGGGTCTACACGGAGGGGATCTTGCTGTGGGTCTGGCCTGGTTGTTGCTCCAAAGTGTTCGTATGGCTAACCTAACACAACCGGGCGGGGAGGTTCGCTGGTCAAAGCCCGTCCGTGCAAAGTCAAAGGGCTAGATCCCGTGGTCAAACACTACAGGGTTAGGCGGGACGGGGGCCCTGGGGGTAGCAATGCCACAGGAGCGTCGCTCCGGGCCCTCATTCATGCGGGGTGGTGTGGTGGCATGTCCGAAGAGGCGGCACACGTCTCCGGGGAGTGCCCCCCCCCCTCACGGACGGCGATGACATGGTAGTAGACGTTCTGCGGTAACGATGCGGCGTGAATATTATTAAATACTCAGAGTGTGATAAAATCATGAGTTTTTTTGCATGACGTGGGCACATGTGCTGTAGGAACGATGGTATTTTTTCATAATTTTTGGTGATGGAGAAGTATCCGAAAAATTCCCTCTACGCGGATTGCCCTTCGCGCGTCTACGGCCGTGGCCGGCGGCCTACGGGGGCTAGCATGCCGCCAAATCTTGCGTAGGCGGCCTCTCACAAGTCGGGAAGTGTTGTGGCGGTTGCAAACGCCCAGCACACGTGTCCGGGATGTGCCCCCCTCACGGACGGCGCCGCCGCCGGCACCTGGAGTGGGGAAACGGACGCGTCAGGTCTACACGGAGGGGATCTTGCTGTGGGTCTGGCCTGGTTGTTGCTCCAAAGTGTTCCTATGGGATGACCTAACACAACCGGGCGGGGAGGTCCGGTG
>NW_021205830.1:0-1111 GCF_002162155.2 Triticum dicoccoides
GAAACAAGAGATAGGGTTGATTTCGGACCCCTCCACCAAGGGCCACGAAATTCCCCCCTCTTCCTCCATATATACAGCCCTTAGGGCATCGTTTAGACTTTGGGTTTTGTTTAGATTAAAAGTTCGCCATAGCTGCAACTTCGCGTACTTCGTTTGTGTTCAACGACCAGACAAAGGCGTCACAGAACCCCACCTTGATCAATAAAGCTTTCATCTTATATTCGCAATATCCAGATTGCAATCTTAGTTTCTTGCTTGTTCTTCGTTTGCTCGCAGGAAACAGACCCTCGTGGTCAGGTTGATCGTGCTCCGGCGTGGTCAATAACCTCTCGGAGTTGGTTTAGCGATTGCTAAGGCGCGACGTCCTCACACGTTCGTAGTCGGATCGTCAAAGTCGACTTCCACCAAAGCGAAATCCACCATCTCATCGAAAGACGGGACACCTTTGCCTCTATCAAGATAGAGTCCAAGTCTCTCACGTTCTGCATTCAGATTCGGACTGCACAGACATACCTGACACACTTTTTCATACGGACTCCTAATTGGGTGATTCTTTTTTTGTTGGAAACTAGATTTCATGCTCTTTCCAACCCAATTGGATTCACCATAAAATTCGCCCAGAGCGTTGAGTTATGGACGAAACAATCTGACATTGCGGCAGAATCTGATGAGGACATGACTACCTTGGATATGACCAAAAATATTGCATATATGCATATTTGTCAGGTGATTTCTAGTGCAAACTATTCAATAATCTATTTATGTTATCCAGAACAAAAATACTTCACACACTTTTGTGTTTTGTCTAATTGCAGGTGTATGGGACATTTGTACAATCCACATATGAAGATAAGGAAGAAAGAGATGTTTATTTGCTGTCCAAAAAGTTCTCTCACGTCACTTTTGGCCCAAGAGAAGATAGAGTCCAAGTCTCTCACGTTCTGGATTCAGATTCGAACTGCACAGACATACCTGACTCAAAACGCACACAAGTTTTTCATACGGACTCCGAATTGGGTGATTCTTTTTTTGTTGGAAACTCGATTTCGTGCACTTTCCAACCCAATTGGAATCACCTTCAAATTCGTCCGGAGCGTTGAGTTGTGGACGA
>NW_021205831.1:0-1120 GCF_002162155.2 Triticum dicoccoides
CATTCTTTCATCTCCTTTATATCGTCCACGGGGTAGCGAGGAGGCTCCGGTGCAGTAATTTCGACCACCAGAGGCTCCGGTGCAGTAATTTCGACCACCAGAGGCTCCGGTGCAGTAATTTCGATCGTCGGTGCATCTGCACCAGCCGGTGGGGCCTCCGTGGAAGCCACACTGCTTCTCCGCTGCTGGCTTCTGAGATCCGCTGGATGATCTTCATGCTGCGCCCGAGCTGCATCTCGTTCGGCTACTAGTACACTCACGGTTTTCTTCATCACATCCATTTCCGATGCCAACCGCGCCACAACATCTGCTTCCCGATCCATCTTTCTCTTCCGGCTTCTGTAACCGTACGGGTCATCGTTCTGGGGGAACCTTATTTTCCACGGAATGTGCCCCATGCCTCGTACACGTCCTCCGTGTTCAGGATTCCCGAGGGCTTTTGTCAGCGCGTCGTTCTCTCTGTTGAACTTGATCTTCCCCTCTTGAGCATCCCTCATTGCGTCAATAAGGGCTTGGGTGGGTTTAATTATTTTGCCCCGGTAAACACAGTCCCCTGTCTCCGGGTTCAGCGTTCCCCCATGCCCGTACCACCAGCTTTTGGTCCTTGGGTCCCATCCCTCCGTACCTGGACGGATTCCTCGCGCCCTCAGCTCGTTCTCCATCTTCTCCCACCTAGGCTCCCAAAGGCGATACCCTCCTGGCCCCATAATATGATTGTACTCCTTCTTAGCCGCATTTTCCTTATTTTTTTTCGATATTTGAATGAACTGCTCCGATTTCTTTTGCTTCACAAATTCTGGCAAATCATGTTTCAGTTTCTCATATTGTCCTTTGAAATCCGGAGTCTTGTTCTGCTTGACAAAGTCATGGGCTAGATTTTGCTTGAATTTCCGGAATGCGTCGGCCATCTTATGAAGAGCGAACTGTTTGACTAGCCTCCTCCTCTCCTTGTTTTCCTCAATCTTGTTACCCTCCTCATCGAATTTGTTGTATTCCGGAGGTAGAACGAAATGTTCCATAAGCTTTTTGAAGCAATCTTTTTTTGTTCTCTTATCGACAAAAGTGAAACCAGCAATTCGTGCCTTCTTTGGCTTATTCCACTCCTGGACGGTGATCGAGA
>NW_021205832.1:0-1246 GCF_002162155.2 Triticum dicoccoides
TGAAACATGATTGGCCAGAATTTGTGAAGCAAAAGAAATCGGAGCAGTTCATTCAAATATCGAAAAAAATAAGGAAAATGCGGCTAAGAAGGAGTACAATCATATTATGGGGCCAGGAGGGTATCGCCTTTGGGAGCCTAGGTGGGAGAAGATGGAGAACGAGCTGAGGGCGCGAGGAATCCGTCCAGGTACGGAGGGATGGGACCCAAGGGCCAAAAGCTGGTGGTACGGGCATGGGGGAACGCTGAACCCGGAGACAGGGGACTGTGTTTACCGGGGCAAAATAATTAAACCCACCCAAGCCCTTATTGACGCAATGAGGGATGCTCAAGAGGGGAAGATCAAGTTCAACAGAGAGAACGACGCACTGACAAAAGCCCTCGGGAATCCTGAACACGGAGGACGTGTACGAGGCATGGGGCACATTCCGTGGAAAATAAGGTTCCCCCAGAACGATGACCCGTACGGTTACAGAAGCCGGAAGAGAAAGATGGATCGGGAAGCAGATGTTGTGGCGCGGTTGGCATCGGAAATGGATGTGATGAAGAAAACCGTGAGTGTACTAGTAGCCGAACGAGATGCAGCTCGGGCGCAGCATGAAGATCATCCAGCGGATCTCAGAAGCCAGCAGCGGAGAAGCAGTGTGGCTTCCACGGAGGCCCCACCGGCTGGTGCAGATGCACCGACGATCGAAATTACTGCACCTGAGCCTCTGGTGGTCGAAATTACTGCACCGGAGCCTCTGGTGGTCAAAATTACTGCACCGGAGCCTCCTTGCTACCCCGTGGACGATATAAAGGAGATGAAAGAATGTCATCTGTATTATCCTATCGGGAACATGTCCGTGAAGGTAGCCATCGGCAGTGCTTTACCATGTTTACCTGGAGCACTCCACCACAACACCCCCATTCAAGATGGCTATGCTCGTGTCACGGTGGAGGACATAGTCCAAGGGTTTGAGGACCTGGAGATTGACATTGCTACACCTGAAGGGGAGAAAAGACTTGGAGATGTCAAGCGCCATTTCATTCTATGGCAAAAGAAGTTTATCAAGTTTCCAGGCGAGGCGCCAAGGACAACAAGTCCACCCCCCTACGGTGGTGGCGGTTCACCTACACCTCCGTCACGTCAGCCGACGCCCCCCAGTCCACAACGTCCGGCGGGTGATCAGACGCCGCCCCCCAGTCCTCGTCCGGCGGGTGATCAGACGCCGCCCCCCAATCCACCTCCGGCAAAGAAGCAGAAG
>NW_021205833.1:0-1282 GCF_002162155.2 Triticum dicoccoides
GTGGAGGAGCCCAGGTAAGCTTCTCCCTTTTATTTTTTCCTGTTTTTCTAATTTCTGACATTTGTTTTGATTTAAATAATATATTAAATCATTTATTTAACTTATGCCAAATTTTTCAGGGGCTAGATATATTATTCCAGAGCTCCTTTATAATTGGCATAATATTTGGACATATATTAATATATATAGAAATATATTTCCAATGCAAATATTTATGCATTAATTCCAAATGCCCAAAATAAATGTCCATGAGCCACTAAAAATATTGGTTTGATTTTTATCTCTGTCCAATATTTTCAGAGAGCAACATGAGCATTTTCTTGGACCCTTTTGGAGAAATTTTTATTTGGGTCATTTTCAAAATGATTCTGAGGGTTTCACAGATCCCCATTTCAAGTTTCTGATGAAAGAGTAAACATGATACAACACTCTAATGCATGACTAGCTAGGGTGTGACAACTCACCCCCACTCAAAAGAATCTCGTCCCGAGATTTGGGTTCCTCCGGGAAGAAGGCGGGGTACTCAAGTCGAAGACGATCCTCCCTTTCCCAGGTTGCTTCATCCTCAGAATGGTGTGACCATTGTACTTTGAGGAACTTGATGTTCTGACATCGGGTGATACGTTCGGCCTGATCGAGGATACGAACGGGGTACTCTCGATATGTAAGATTATCTTGGAGATCAAGCGTTTCGTGGTCCACTTCACGGATAGGATCCGAGAAGCAACGCCTGAGTTGAGAAACGTGGAAGACATCGTGGACTCTGGAGAGATGCGGAGGTAGTTCTAGCTGGTAGGCAACTTCCCCTCGTTTGGCAAGAATGCGAAAAGGTCCAATGTAACGAGGAGCCAATTTGCCTTTGATACCGAAACGATGGGTTCCCTTCAGAGGGGTGACCCGAAGATATGCCTTCTCGTCAACCTCGAAAGTCATAGCCTTATGTTTTCGGTCATATTGACTCTTTTGACGAGATTGGGCTGTTTTCAACTTTTCACGAACGATGCGAACTTGTTCTTCTGCTTCCTGAATCATGTCCGGGCCAAAGAATTGTCTTTCCCCGGTCTCTGACCAGTTAAGGGGTGTTCGACACCGTCGTCCATAGAGAACTTCAAAAGGGGCTTTACCCAAGCTAGATTGATAGCTATTGTTGTAAGCGAATTCGGCAAATGGAAGGCACTTCTCCCAGTCCATTCCGAATGAGATAACAGAGGCTCGAAGCATGTCTTCTAGAATTTGGTTGACGCGTTCCACTTGACCACTCGACTGAGGGTGGAAGGCGGTG
>NW_021205834.1:0-803 GCF_002162155.2 Triticum dicoccoides
GGTTGAAAATTGATGATGTGGCTTTGAATGGTGCATCTTCAACACTGAAAAACTATGGATTTCAAATAAGTTCAAAAAAATGAAATCCCTTTGTAACAGACGAGTTTCCATACGAAACCCTGATACTTCGAAAGAGATTGTCCGTTTTGTACACGAAGTGCATCCAGTTTTTGCCGTAACCCTCTCTACTTTCTTGCACATGCTATGTGGGTGAAATGATGATACCATGCCAACTTCAAACCTTTTCAGAGTTCATTTCAAATGCTTTTCAATTTCATGGTCTTATAGCTCAAAATAATCAGTAAATGCATGAAAAATAACAAATGAAGTCAGAAAGGGTTGAAAATTGATGATGTGGCTTTGAATGGTGCATCTTGAACACAGAAAAACTATGGAGTTCAAATAAGTTCAATTTTTTTTAATCCCGTTGTAACAGACGAGTTTCCATACGAAACCCTGATACTTCGAAAGAGATTGTCCGTTTTGTACACGAAGTGCATCCAGTTTTTGCCGTAATCCTCTCTACTTTGTTGCACATGCTATGTGGGTGAAATGATGATACCATGCCAACTTTCAACCTTTTCAGAGTCCATTTCAAATGCTTTTCAATTTCATGGTCTTATAGCTCAATATAATCAGTAAATGCATGAAAAATAACAGATGAAGTCAGAAAGGGTTGAAAATTTATGATGTGGCTTTAAATGGTGCATCTTCAACACAGAAAAACTATGGATTTCAAATAAGTTCAAAAAAATGAAATCCCTTTTTAACAGACGAGTTTACATACGAAACCCTGATACTTC
>NW_021205835.1:0-1203 GCF_002162155.2 Triticum dicoccoides
ACGACCGAACACCACCGTCGCCGCCGTTCGCCACAGCAGCCGTCTCCGGCCACCCCTCGCTCCCCCGACTAGCTCAGAAGCTCCGCCACGACCCCCTCTTCGTCCCCACCGCTCCACAGCTCCCCGGAAGCCCTGCATCGCCGCCACGTCGCCGTTCCCCTCTTTGGGCTCCGATCATCGTCGCCGTCGAATTCGTCGTCTCCGGCGCGTCCCCGAGCCCGCTTCGACGCCCACTGCAACCGCGGTGAGCCCCCGGATCGTTTCCCCCTTCTCCCCTGGTCTCTTTTGACCTCTAGGCCCTAGCCCCACCTTGGCCGAGAGCTCCACGCCGCCGGCGATGTCGCCGTCGTGGCCACGGTCGCCGTAGCGCCCAACCGAGCACACCATCGTGCTCCACACCTCACCAGGAGCACGTAGCACGCACCAACACCTCTTCTAACGCCCTGCAACGCCGATTCCGACCGCACCCGAACTCCGGCCGCCGCAGCCGAGCTCGCCGCCGTCAACTCCGGCCACCCCGAGCCCAACCACCACCACCAATAGTCGCGGCTCAACCTCAGCAACACGTAGATGCCTTCCGCCGTCCATTTGGTTGCCGGAATGGCAAAAAGCACTTTCGCCGCCGTCTCTGACCTCGCCGGCGTCAAGTCGCCGGTGGGGTTTGACTTGTCCGACCTGGGGTTTGACCTCCCAGGGTCACTGACGCGTGGGCCCTGTCGGCCAGGTGGTTAGATTAGCGCTAAACTACTGTTAGTCAACCCCCCCTGACACTGACAGTGGGCCCCAGCGCCACTAATCCCTAATTAGGATTAATTTAATCATGTTTAACCCCCCCTGTCACTGACGTGTGGGCCCCACACGTCAGGTTTGACCTCAGCCAGCCGCAGTTGACCACTGACGTCATGCTGACGTCATGCTGGCGCAATAATTATATTTCTGGATTTAATTTAAATCAGGAAATTCCAGAATATTATTTAAACTTCAAAAATTCATAACTTTTATTCTGTAACTCCAAATTGGACAAATTATATATGAAAAATGATCAGAAAAATCCAATCTACCCATCTGTACTATTTTCATGCATGATCAAACAAGTTAAATTGATGTTTTAAGCAGAACAAGGAAAAGCACTTTTAAAAGGCCATGTTTGAATTTGAAATTTGAATCTTTGATTCAAATTTGTTCAAACCCTTCTGGTTCTAG
>NW_021205836.1:0-1278 GCF_002162155.2 Triticum dicoccoides
CCGTTTTGGGTTGCGGCCAACTCTCAATAGCTTCAATCTTGGCTTTATCAACTTCAATTCCCTGTGGAGTAACAACATAGCCAAGAAAAGATACTCGGTCGGTGCAAAAGGTGCACTTCCCAAGGTTACCAAACAAACGTGCATCACGTAGAGCAATAAAAACAGCACGTAAATGTTCCAAATGTTCTTCCAAAGATCTGCTATAAATCAATATGTCATCAAAGTAAACTACCACAAATCGTCCAATGAAAGCACGTAAAACTTCGTTCATTAATCTCATGAAAGTACTAGGTGCATTAGTTAACCCAAAAGGCATGACTAACCACTCATATAATCCAAACTTAGTTTTGAATGCTGTTTTCCATTCATCTCCCAATTTCATACGAATTTGATGGTATCCACTACGTAAATCAAATTTGGAGAATATTGTAGAGCCACTCAATTCATCAAGCATATCATCTAGCCTAGGAATAGGATGACGATAACGAATAGTAATATTATTAATGCCTCTACAATCAACACACATACGTGATGTACCATCCTTTTTCGGCACTAGAATAATAGGAACAGCACAAGGACTAAGGGATTCGCGTATATAACCTTTGTCGAGAAGCTCTTGTACTTGACGCATAATCTCCTTCGTCTCCTCTGGATTGGTACGGTATGGTGCACGGTTTGGCAGTGAAGCACCGGGAATTAAGTCAATCTGATGCTCAATCCCTCGAATAGGCGGTAATCCCAGTGGCACGTCTTGTGGAAAGACGTTAGCGAACTCCTGCAAAATGTTAGTGACAGCAGGAGGCAAAGAGGAAGGCACGTCCTCGAATGAGAATAATGCCTCTTTGCACACAAAAGCATAGCAAACAGATTTGCTGAAATCTAGCTCATCAATATCGGATTTGGTGGCAAATAAACATGCACTTTTCAATTTAATTTCAGAAGCAACACTAGATGGTTTATTATTAGGCTTCATTTGTTGCTCAAATTCTTTTGCCACAATCTGATTTTCACTCTTATTCGTCTCCTGTTTTGCTTTATTAGCTCTATTAATATCATCTTTCAAAATGGAATCAGGAGTCATAGGAAGCAAAGTAATATTTTTATCCTTATGAACAAGAGTATAGTGATTGTTTCTACCATGGTGTACAGAATTTTTATCAAATTGCCATGGTCTACCAAGTAATAAGGAACATGCTTGCATAGGTACCACATCACAATCAACATAATCAGCATATGTAGAGATACTAAAATGCACACGAACAGTACGTGTTACCTTAA
>NW_021205837.1:0-4450 GCF_002162155.2 Triticum dicoccoides
CAGCTCTTCTTCTTGTCCATCATGCTTGGGGTCCTCGCCGTCTTGGCTCTTGTACGTAGCTGTTCCGTGGCTCGCTTCCAGGCACCTGATCACGCACAGAGTTTCCGAATGAGGTAGTAGCCATGTCTCGTGAGTAGGAAGAGTAAGTTCAGAGAGGAGCGAGTTCACCTTATCTTCAATAGCCTTAGCTCGGGCTCGTGTCATGGGTCCAAGTGGTGTTGAGGGAGATGTAGGCACGTCCATGGGGATGAGCGAGGTATGCTCCGCATCACGATGTGAACTAGATTATTGACTCTAGTGCAAGTGGGAGACTGTTGGAAATATGCCCTAGAGGCAATAACAAATTAGATATTATTATATTTCCTTATTCATGATAATCGTTTATTATCCATGCTATAATTGTATTGATAGGAAACTCAGATACACGTGTGGATACGTAGACAACACCATGTCCCTAGTAAGCCTCTAGTTGACTAGCTCGTTGATCAATATATGGTTACGGTTTCCTGACCATGGACATTGGATGTCGTTGATAACGGGATCACATCATTAGGAGAATGATGTGATGGACAAGACCCAATCCTAAGCCTAGCACAAAGATCGTGTAGTTCGTATGCTAAAGCTTTTCTAATGTCAAGTATCATTTCCTTAGACCATGAGATTGTGCAACTCCCGGATACCTTAGGAATGCTTTGGGTGTACCAAACGTCACAACGTAACTGGGTGGCTATAAAGGTGCACTACGGGTATCTCCGAAAGTGTCTGTTGGGTTGGCATGAATCGAGACTGGGATTTGTCACTCCGTGTGACGGAGAGGTATCTCTGGGCCCACTCGGTAGGACATCATCATAATGTGCACAATGTGACCAAGGGGTTGATCACGGGATGATGTCTTACGGAACGAGTAAAGAGACTTGCCGGTAACGAGATTGAACAAGGTATCGGGATACCGACGATCGAATCTCGGGCAAGTACTATACCGCTAGACAAAGGGAATTGAATACGAGATTGATTGAATCCTCGACATCGTGGTTCATCCGATGAGATCATCGTGGAACATGTGGGAGCCAACATGGGTATCCAGATCCCGCTGTTGGTTATTGGCCGGAGAATTGTCTCGGTCATGTCTACGTGTCTCCCGAACCCGTAGGGTCTACACACTTAAGGTTCGATGACGCTAGGGTTATAGGGAATAAATGTACGTGGTTACCGAATGTTGTTCGGAGTCCCGGATGAGATCCCGGACGTCACGAGGAGTTCCGGAATGGTCCGGAGGTAAATATTTATATATGGGAAGTCCTGCTTTGGTCACCGGAAAAGTTTCGACTGCTATCGGTAACGTACCGGGACCACCGGGAGGGTCCCGGGGGTCCACCAGGTGGGGCCACCAGCCCTAGAAGACTGCGTGGGCCAAGTGTGGGAGGGGACCATCTCCATGTGGGCTGGTGCGCGCCCCCACCAAGGCCCAAGGCGCAGGGAGAGTGGGAGGGGGCAAACCCTAGGTCCAGATGGGCCCTAAGGCCCACCCTAGGTGCGCCCCCCTCTCTCCCCCCTTGGCCGCCACCTAGATGGGATCTGGGGGCTGCCGCCACCCCTAGGGAGGGAACCCTAGGTGGGGCGCAGCCCTTCCTCTCCCCCTATATATACTTGAGGTTTGGGGGCTGCCCAACACATGATTTGATCTCCCTCTTGGCGCAGCCCTACCCCTCTCCCTCCTCGTCTCTTGTGGTGCTTGGCGAAGCCCTGCTGGAGTGCCACGCTCCACCACCACCACGCCGTCATGCTGCTTCTGGACGGAGTCTTCCCCAACCTCTCCCTCTCTTCTTGCTGGATCAAGGCATGGGAGACGTCACCGGGCTACATGTGTGTTGAACACGGAGGTGCCGTCCGTTCGGCACTAGGATCATCGGTGATTTGGATCACGACGAGTACGACTCCATCAACCCCATTCACTTGAACGCTTCCACTTAGAGATCTACAAGGGTACGTACATGCACTCCCCTTTCCCTTGTTGCTAGATTACTCCATAGATTGATCTTGGTGATGCGTAGAAAATTTTAAATTTCTGCTACGTTCCCCAACACGTACCGCTCATGAAGCGGCAGGGGGTGGCCAATATTTTCCATGCTAGATGCGTTATTGTCAAGATGAGTGTTTATTCACTTGTCATTGCACGAGAGTACAGCGGTAATAGGGATACCCCGTCCCAAAATGAAAAAGAATTTAATTTATGTTGTCAAATAATAAATTCCTTGGAAAGTGTTGGTACGGAAGGCACCATGGATACGGCTAGCCATGGATTTTGAACGAATGGTGGAAAAAGGAATAAACTTTATTCTTTGTTTGGGAACCGCCTATGATATATCTAGCATGGAAAGTGTTGGGAATTACTCGCTCATTTTCGTTTACGGGAAAAGTATGCCTTTCAAAAAAAGTATCTCTCAATTTTTTTGCTTTGAGCTCTGGCACCTCTACAAATCCCTACTTCCCTCTGCGAAGGGCCTATCTATTTACTTTATGCAAAAAAAATGTTTGAGTCTCCATCTTCTCTTATAAAGCACCAACTAGGGAGCACTATGATCATACTTGAGCATTGGATGTAGCTAATATGCGAGTGTGTTTCATGAATGGATCAATGATTGAGCATGATGGACTAGGGATAACTTTCTTTAGTGTTGATATTTTGAAAGACATGGTTGCTTGTTGATATGCTTGAGTATTGAAATCTTCATGTTAAAACTAGACTATTACTTTGAACCATATAAAAGTCCAAATGTCTGTGCTACAAAAGAAAAGAATATGCGATGAACATGTTATGCAACATTCCACATCAAAGTTTCTATTTTTATCATTTACCTACTCGAGGACGAGCAGGAAATAAGCTTGGGGTGCTGATACGTCTCCAATGTATCTATAATTTTTTAGTGTTCCATGTTGTTATGTTATCATTGTTGGATATTTTATAATCATTTTATAGCAACTTTATATCATTTTTGGGACTAACCTATTGACATAGTGCCCAGTGCGAGATATTGTTTTTTGCTTGTTTTTTTACTTTCCAGAAAATCAATACCAAACAGACTCCAAACGCAATGAAACTTTTTGGAGATTTTTTCTAGACCAGAAGACACCCAATGGGCCAAAGGAGTACCAGCGGGGGGGCGAGGTGGGCACAACACATCAGGGCGCGCCAGGAGGCCCAGGCGCGCCCAGGGGGTTGTGCCCCCCTTAGTTTCCTCCCACGCTGCCTCTTCGCCCTATGAATTCCCAAATATTCCAAAAACCCTAGGGGAGTCGACGAAACACAATTCCAGCCGTCGAAAGTTCCAGAACCACGAGATTCAATCTAAACACCATCATGGAGGGGTTCATCATCCTCATTGGTGCCTCTCTGATGATGCGTGACTAGTTCATCATTGACCTACGGGTCCGTAGGCAGTAGCTAGATGGCTTCCTCTCTCTCTTTAGATTCTCAATACAATGGTCTCTTGGAGATCTATTTGATGTAACTCTTTTTGCGGTGTGTTTGTTGGGATCCGATGAACTTTGAGTTTATGATCAGATCTATATCCATGAATGTTATTTGAGTCTTCTTTTGATCTCTTATATGCATGATTATTTATAGCCTCGTATTTCTTCTTCGAATCTTTGGTTTAGTCAGGCCAACTAGATCGTTTTTTCTTGCCATGAGAAAAGGCACTTTGATAGAGGCAAAGGTGTCCCGTCTTTCGATGAGATGATGCATATCGCTTTGGTGGCAGTCGACTTTGACGATCCGACTACGAACGTGCGAGGACGTCGTGCCTTACCAATCGCTAAACCAACTCCGAGAGGTTATTGACCACGCCGGAGCACGATCAACCTGACCACGAGGGTCTGTTTCCTGCGAGCAAACGAAGAACAAGCAAGAAACTGAGATTGCAATCTGGATATTGCAAATATAAGATGAAAGCTTTATTGATCAAGGTGGGGTTCTGTGACGCCTTTGTCTGGTCGTTGAACACAAACGAAGTACGCGAAGTTGCAGCTATGGCGAACTTTTAATCTAAACAAAACCCAAAGTCTAAACGATGCCCTAAGGGCTGTATATATGGAGGAAGAGGGGGGAATTTCGTGGCCCTTGGTGGAGGGGTCCGAAATCAACCCTATCTCTTGTTTCCCCACACATACGGACTCAAAAAATAGCCTATACTTATGTATTTCGAAATTACATGGGCCTGGCCCAATAATAAGGTGACGCAGCACCTAAAATAGCCTCGGGACGAAATTTATGAAGTGGCATCTTGTATATTTCGTCCAAGGCTTCATGCACCCATTATGGTGGCTTCAAAGTCCTGAAATCATCACTTGTAACTCCGTTCTTGTTCCCCTTGCGCATGCCATCATCTCCATGCTTGTTCTTGCTCCAATGTTCATCCTTCTCCAAGCTAGGCCCTTCATTTGTAAGCAA
>NW_021205838.1:0-4449 GCF_002162155.2 Triticum dicoccoides
CAGCTCTTCTTCTTGTCCATCATGCTTGGGGTCCTCGCCGTCTTGGCTCTTGTACGTAGCTGTTCCGTGGCTCGCTTCCAGGCACCTGATCACGCACAGAGTTTCCGAATGAGGTAGTAGCCATGTCTCGTGAGTAGGAAGAGTAAGTTCAGAGAGGAGCGAGTTCACCTTATCTTCAATAGCCTTAGCTCGGGCTCGTGTCATGGGTCCAAGTGGTGTTGAGGGAGATGTAGGCACGTCCATGGGGATGAGCGAGGTATGCTCCGCATCACGATGTGAACTAGATTATTGACTCTAGTGCAAGTGGGAGACTGTTGGAAATATGCCCTAGAGGCAATAACAAATTAGATATTATTATATTTCCTTATTCATGATAATCGTTTATTATCCATGCTATAATTGTATTGATAGGAAACTCAGATACACGTGTGGATACGTAGACAACACCATGTCCCTAGTAAGCCTCTAGTTGACTAGCTCGTTGATCAATATATGGTTACGGTTTCCTGACCATGGACATTGGATGTCGTTGATAACGGGATCACATCATTAGGAGAATGATGTGATGGACAAGACCCAATCCTAAGCCTAGCACAAAGATCGTGTAGTTCGTATGCTAAAGCTTTTCTAATGTCAAGTATCATTTCCTTAGACCATGAGATTGTGCAACTCCCGGATACCTTAGGAATGCTTTGGGTGTACCAAACGTCACAACGTAACTGGGTGGCTATAAAGGTGCACTACGGGTATCTCCGAAAGTGTCTGTTGGGTTGGCATGAATCGAGACTGGGATTTGTCACTCCGTGTGACGGAGAGGTATCTCTGGGCCCACTCGGTAGGACATCATCATAATGTGCACAATGTGACCAAGGGGTTGATCACGGGATGATGTCTTACGGAACGAGTAAAGAGACTTGCCGGTAACGAGATTGAACAAGGTATCGGGATACCGACGATCGAATCTCGGGCAAGTACTATACCGCTAGACAAAGGGAATTGAATACGAGATTGATTGAATCCTCGACATCGTGGTTCATCCGATGAGATCATCGTGGAACATGTGGGAGCCAACATGGGTATCCAGATCCCGCTGTTGGTTATTGGCCGGAGAATTGTCTCGGTCATGTCTACGTGTCTCCCGAACCCGTAGGGTCTACACACTTAAGGTTCGATGACGCTAGGGTTATAGGGAATAAATGTACGTGGTTACCGAATGTTGTTCGGAGTCCCGGATGAGATCCCGGACGTCACGAGGAGTTCCGGAATGGTCCGGAGGTAAATATTTATATATGGGAAGTCCTGCTTTGGTCACCGGAAAAGTTTCGACTGCTATCGGTAACGTACCGGGACCACCGGGAGGGTCCCGGGGGTCCACCAGGTGGGGCCACCAGCCCTAGAAGACTGCGTGGGCCAAGTGTGGGAGGGGACCATCTCCATGTGGGCTGGTGCGCGCCCCCACCAAGGCCCAAGGCGCAGGGAGAGTGGGAGGGGGCAAACCCTAGGTCCAGATGGGCCCTAAGGCCCACCCTAGGTGCGCCCCCCTCTCTCCCCCCTTGGCCGCCACCTAGATGGGATCTGGGGGCTGCCGCCACCCCTAGGGAGGGAACCCTAGGTGGGGCGCAGCCCTTCCTCTCCCCCTATATATACTTGAGGTTTGGGGGCTGCCCAACACATGATTTGATCTCCCTCTTGGCGCAGCCCTACCCCTCTCCCTCCTCGTCTCTTGTGGTGCTTGGCGAAGCCCTGCTGGAGTGCCACGCTCCACCACCACCACGCCGTCATGCTGCTTCTGGACGGAGTCTTCCCCAACCTCTCCCTCTCTTCTTGCTGGATCAAGGCATGGGAGACGTCACCGGGCTACATGTGTGTTGAACACGGAGGTGCCGTCCGTTCGGCACTAGGATCATCGGTGATTTGGATCACGACGAGTACGACTCCATCAACCCCATTCACTTGAACGCTTCCACTTAGAGATCTACAAGGGTACGTACATGCACTCCCCTTTCCCTTGTTGCTAGATTACTCCATAGATTGATCTTGGTGATGCGTAGAAAATTTTAAATTTCTGCTACGTTCCCCAACACGTACCGCTCATGAAGCGGCAGGGGGTGGCCAATATTTTCCATGCTAGATGCGTTATTGTCAAGATGAGTGTTTATTCACTTGTCATTGCACGAGAGTACAGCGGTAATAGGGATACCCCGTCCCAAAATGAAAAAGAATTTAATTTATGTTGTCAAATAATAAATTCCTTGGAAAGTGTTGGTACGGAAGGCACCATGGATACGGCTAGCCATGGATTTTGAACGAATGGTGGAAAAAGGAATAAACTTTATTCTTTGTTTGGGAACCGCCTATGATATATCTAGCATGGAAAGTGTTGGGAATTACTCGCTCATTTTCGTTTACGGGAAAAGTATGCCTTTCAAAAAAAGTATCTCTCAATTTTTTTGCTTTGAGCTCTGGCACCTCTACAAATCCCTACTTCCCTCTGCGAAGGGCCTATCTATTTACTTTATGCAAAAAAAATGTTTGAGTCTCCATCTTCTCTTATAAAGCACCAACTAGGGAGCACTATGATCATACTTGAGCATTGGATGTAGCTAATATGCGAGTGTGTTTCATGAATGGATCAATGATTGAGCATGATGGACTAGGGATAACTTTCTTTAGTGTTGATATTTTGAAAGACATGGTTGCTTGTTGATATGCTTGAGTATTGAAATCTTCATGTTAAAACTAGACTATTACTTTGAACCATATAAAAGTCCAAATGTCTGTGCTACAAAAGAAAAGAATATGCGATGAACATGTTATGCAACATTCCACATCAAAGTTTCTATTTTTATCATTTACCTACTCGAGGACGAGCAGGAAATAAGCTTGGGGTGCTGATACGTCTCCAATGTATCTATAATTTTTTAGTGTTCCATGTTGTTATGTTATCATTGTTGGATATTTTATAATCATTTTATAGCAACTTTATATCATTTTTGGGACTAACCTATTGACATAGTGCCCAGTGCGAGATATTGTTTTTTGCTTGTTTTTTTACTTTCCAGAAAATCAATACCAAACAGACTCCAAACGCAATGAAACTTTTTGGAGATTTTTTCTAGACCAGAAGACACCCAATGGGCCAAAGGAGTACCAGCGGGGGGGCGAGGTGGGCACAACACATCAGGGCGCGCCAGGAGGCCCAGGCGCGCCCAGGGGGTTGTGCCCCCCTTAGTTTCCTCCCACGCTGCCTCTTCGCCCTATGAATTCCCAAATATTCCAAAACCCTAGGGGAGTCGACGAAACACAATTCCAGCCGTCGAAAGTTCCAGAACCACGAGATTCAATCTAAACACCATCATGGAGGGGTTCATCATCCTCATTGGTGCCTCTCTGATGATGCGTGAGTAGTTCATCATTGACCTACGGGTCCGTAGGCAGTAGCTAGATGGCTTCCTCTCTCTCTTTAGATTCTCAATACAATGGTCTCTTGGAGATCTATTTGATGTAACTCTTTTTGCGGTGTGTTTGTTGGGATCCGATGAATTTTGAGTTTATGATCAGATCTATATCCATGAATGTTATTTGAGTCTTCTTTTGATCTCTTATATGCATGATTATTTATAGCCTCGTATTTCTTCTTCGAATCTTTGGTTTAGTCAGGCCAACTAGATCGTTTTTTCTTGCCATGAGAAAAGGCACTTTGATAGAGGCAAAGGTGTCCCGTCTTTCGATGAGATGATGCATATCGCTTTGGTGGCAGTCGACTTTGACGATCCGACTACGAACGTGCGAGGACGTCGTGCCTTACCAATCGCTAAACCAACTCCGAGAGGTTATTGACCACGCCGGAGCACGATCAACCTGACCACGAGGGTCTGTTTCCTGCGAGCAAACGAAGAACAAGCAAGAAACTGAGATTGCAATCTGGATATTGCAAATATAAGATGAAAGCTTTATTGATCAAGGTGGGGTTCTGTGACGCCTTTGTCTGGTCGTTGAACACAAACGAAGTACGCGAAGTTGCAGCTATGGCGAACTTTTAATCTAAACAAAACCCAAAGTCTAAACGATGCCCTAAGGGCTGTATATATGGAGGAAGAGGGGGGAATTTCGTGGCCCTTGGTGGAGGGGTCCGAAATCAACCCTATCTCTTGTTTCCCCACACATACGGACTCAAAAAATAGCCTATACTTATGTATTTCGAAATTACATGGGCCTGGCCCAATAATAAGGTGACGCAGCACCTAAAATAGCCTCGGGACGAAATTTATGAAGTGGCATCTTGTATATTTCGTCCAAGGCTTCATGCACCCATTATGGTGGCTTCAAAGTCCTGAAATCATCACTTGTAACTCCGTTCTTGTTCCCCTTGCGCATGCCATCATCTCCATGCTTGTTCTTGCTCCAATGTTCATCCTTCTCCAAGCTAGGCCCTTCATTTGTAAGCAA
>NW_021205839.1:0-1025 GCF_002162155.2 Triticum dicoccoides
CATTTGCATTCTGTTCCCAGCTTGCACCGCCATTGTGCCATTCTACCATGGGTCTCTTCCATTTCCGGTGATAAGCAAATTCATCCATTACGTTGTCTTCAACAAGGTAATCCACATCATCCAAGTCCGAGTATGCCATTCTACCGACCCCCTCCAAATGATCGCTTGTGATTGCCTTAGGCTGGTATAAAGAGTTTCAATGATCTTTGAATCAAAGGTAATTCTTTTTGCCACTTAAGGGGATATATCTACGAGTCACCTTCCCTAAGGTGCATCGTTATGGTATCATGGCAATTCAACTCCTCGCTACGTTGACAACCGATTACCACCTTAAGCGTGAAGTTGTTGTCTACCTAGTGAACCCTCGTCATCTGTCTCACTCCATTTCTTCAGATTTGTGCTTCGTCTCTCAGCTCAAGAGATGTTGCTATGTCTCATCCCGAGAGTTACTCCTGAGTTGTTCGACCTCCGAGAAGAACGATTCTTTTAGGGTCTTTCCTTTCCTCTCGTTGTCATGTTAGTTGGAGTTCTCAGAGCAAGACTTCGAGAAAATGATGATGAACAAATCAACGTTCAGTTGAAGTGCAACCTGGATCGTGAAGATTGTACTAGTTTGCGTTCCCCCTTCACCTTACCCTACGCTTGAATCTCGGGACGAGATTTTTGTTTAGTGGGGGTGAGCTGTCACAGCCCCAGATCAGCCCTTGTTTGTTTTTGCTTTAGCATCCATGCAACATGTTTAAATTTTATGAAATTTGAAATGGGGATGACCAAGCCCTAGCACCAAAGCATTGCAAATAGGTTCAACTTCAAAATATTTTCAAAGAACCCAAATTGGTTTGCAAAAATGTTCATGATTACTGGAAAAGGGTGAAAACCATATCCAGAGATGATGGATATTTTTCCAAGACATTTTTGGATTTTTGATTAAACCATATTGTATTTGAATTGGGGCATTTAAATACTGTTAATATTTTTAAATGCTCCAACAATTCTGGAAATAGTTGAGGGCCTCTGTAATAATT
>NW_021205840.1:0-6579 GCF_002162155.2 Triticum dicoccoides
GCTAAGGGTTATCGGCAAGTTCAAGGGGTTGACTACGATGAGACTTTCTCACCCGTAGCGAAGCTGAAGTCCGTCCGAATCATGTTAGCAATTGCCGCATTCTATGATTATGAGATATGGCAAATGGACGTCAAAACAGCATTCCTTAATGGTTTCCTTAAGGAAGAATTGTATATGATGCAGCCGGAAGGTTTTGTCGATCCTAAGAATGCTGACAAGGTGTACAAGCTCCAACGCTCGATTTATGGGCTGGTGCAAGCATCTCGGAGTTGGAACCTTCGTTTTGATGAGATGATCAAAGCGTTTGGGTTTACGCAGACTTATGGAGAAGCCTGCATTTACAAGAAAGTGAGTGGGAGCTCTGTAGCATTTCTCATATTGGATGTGGATGACATATTGTTGATGGGAAATGATATAGAATTCTTGGAAAGCATAAAGGCCTACTTGAACAAGTGTTTTTCAATGAAGGATCTTGGAAAAGCTACTTATATATTAGGCATCAAGATCTATAGAGATAGATCGAGACACCTCATTGGTCTTTCACAGAGTACGTACCTTGACAAGATATTGAAGAAGTTCAAAATGGATCAGTCAAAGAAGGGGTTCTTGCCTGTATTGCAAGGTACAAGATTGAGCACGGCTCAATGCACGACCACGTCAGAAGATAGAGAAAAGATGAGTGTCGTCCCCTATGCCTCGGCCATAGGGTCTATCATGTATGCTATGCTGTGTACCAGACCTGATGTAAACCTTTCCGTAAGTTTGGTAGGAAGGTACCAAAGTAATCCCGGCATGGAACACTGGACAGCGGTCAAGAATATCCTGAAGTAGCTGAAAAGGACTAAGGATATGTTTCTCATTTATGGAGGTGACGAAGAGCTCGTCATAAAGGGTTACGTCGATGCTAGCTTCGACACAGATCTGGATGACTCTAAGTCGAAAACTGGATACGTGTATATTTTGAATGGTGGGGTAGTAAGCTGGTGGAGTTGCAAGCAAAGCGTTGTGGCGGGATCTACATGTGAAGCGGAGTACATGGTAGCCTTGGAGGCAGCACAAGAAGCAGTCTGGGTGAAGGAGTTCATTACCGACCTAGGAGTCATACCCAATGCATCGGGCCCGATGACTCTATTCTGTGACAACACTGGAGCTATTGCACTTGCCAAGGAGCCCAGGTTTCACAGGAAGACCAGGCATATCAAGCGTCGCTTCAACTCCATTCGTGAAAGTGTTCAAAATGGAGACATATAGATTTGTAAAGTACATACGGACCTGAATGTGGCAGATTCGTTAACTAAACCTCTCCCTAGAGCAAAACATGATCAACACCAGAACTGCATGGGTGTTCGATTCATCACAATGTAACTAGATTATTGACTCTAGTGCAAGTGGGAGACTGTTGGAAATATGCCCTAGAGGCAATAATAAAATGGTTATGATTATATTTCTTTGTTCATGATAATTGTCTATTGTTCATGCTATAATTGTGTTATCCGGAAATCGTAATACATGTGTGAATACATAGACCACAACACATCCCTACTGAGCCTCTAGTTGACTAGCTTGTTGATCAAAAGATAGTCATGGTTTCCTGACTATGGACATTGGATGTCGTTGATAACGGGATCACATCATTAGGAGAATGATGTGATGGACAAGACCCAATTCTAAGCATAGCTCAAAGATCGTGTAGTTCGCTTGCTGTAGCTTTTCCGAATGTCAAGTATCATTTCCATAGACCATGAGATTGTGCAACTCCCGGATACCGTAGGACTGCCTTGGGTTTCCCAAACGTCACAACGTAACTGGGTGACTATAAAGGTACATTACAAGTATCTCCGAAAGTGTCTGTTGGGTTGGCACGAATCGAGACTGGGATTTGTCACTCCGTATGACGGAGCGGTATCTCTGGGCCCACTCGGTAATGCATCATCATAATGAGCTCATTGTGACCAAGTGGTTGATCACGGGTTCATGCATTGTGGTACGTGTAAAGTGACTTGCCGGTAACGAGATTGAACGAGGTATTGGGATACCGACGATCGAGTCTCGGGCAAGTAACGTACCGATTGACAAAGGGAATTGTATACGGATAGATTGAATCCTCGACATTGTGGTTCATCCGATGAGATCATCATGGAGCATGTGGGAGCCAACATGGGTATCCAGATCCCGCTGTTGGTTATTCACCGGAGAGGCGTCTCGGTCATGTCTGTATGTCTCCCGAACCCGTAGGGTCTACACACTTAAGGTTCGGTGACACTAGGGTTGTAGAGATATTAGTAAGCAGTAACCCGAAAGTTGTTCGGAGTCCCGGATGAGATCCCGGACGTGACGACGAGTTCCGGAATGGTCCGGATGTAAAGATTTATATATAGGAAGTACAGTTTCGGCCATCGGGAAGGTTTCGGGGGTCACCGGTATTGTACCGGGACCACCGGAAGGGTCCCGGGGTCCACCGGGTGGGGCCACCCATCCCGAAGGGCCCCATGGGCTGAATTGGGAGCGGAACCAGCCCCTAGTGGGCTGGTGTGCCCCCGTTGGGCCTTCCCTGCGCCTAGGGGTGGGGGCGCCCCCCACTTGGCTTGGGGGGAAGCCACCCCTTGGCCTTCGCCCCCCTTGGAGATCCATCTCCTAGAGCCGGCGCCCCCCCAAGTCCCCTATATAAAGAGGGGGGAAGGACGGCAGCCGCACCCTTGCTCTTGGCGCCTCCCTCTCCCTCCGTAACACCTCTCCTCCCCGCTTGCTCTTGGCGAAGCCCTGCCGGGATCCTGCTGCATCCACCACCACGCCGTCGTGCTGCTGGATCTTCATCAACATCTCCTTCCCCCTTGCTAGATCAAGAAGGAGGAGACGTCTTCCCAACCGTACGTGTGTTGAACGCGGAGGTGTTGTCCGTTCGGCACTTGGTCATCGGTGATTTGGATCACGACGAGTACGACTCCATCAACCCTGTTCTCTTGAACGCTTCCGCGCGCGATCTACAAGGGTATGTAGATGCACTCCTCTCTCCCTCATTGCTAGATGACTCCATAGATTGATCTTGGTATGCGTAGAAAATTTTAAAATTCTGCTACGTTCCCCAACAGTAGGTATATATAGGAGGAAGGAGTACGTCGGTGGAGCAAAAGGGGGGCCCACGAGGGTGGAGGGCGCACCGGGGGGTAGGCACGCCCCCTACCTCGTGGCCTCCTCTTTTATGTCTTGACGGAGGGTCCAAGTCTCCTAGGTCTTGTTCGTTGAGAAAATCACGTTCCCGAAGGTTTCATTCCGTTTGGACTCGGTTTGATATTCCTTTTCTTCGAAACCCTAAAATAGGCAAAAAACAACAATTCTGGACCGGGCCTCCGGTTAATAGTTTAGTCCCAAAAATAATATAAAAGTAGATAATAAAGCCCAATATTGTCTAAAACAGTAGGTAATATAGCATGGAGCAATCATAAATTATAGATACGTTGGAGACGTATCAAGCATCCCGAAGCTTAATTCCTGCTCGTCCTCGAGTAGGTAAATGATAAAAACAGAATTTTTGATGCGGAGTGCTACTTGGCATGATTTTAATGTAATTCTTCTTAATTGTGGTATGAATATTCAGATCTGAAAGATTCAAGACAAAAGTTCATATTGACATAAAATAATAATACTTCAAGCATACTAACTGAGCAATTATGTGTTCTCAAAATAACATGGCCAAAGAAAGTTCATCCCTACAAAATCATATAGTTTAGTCATGATTCATTTTTGTCACACAAGAATGCTCCCATCATGCACAACCCCGATGACAAGCCAAGCAATTGTTTCATACTTTAGTGATCTCAAACCTATAAACTTTCATGCAATATATGATTGCAAGCCATGGACATAACACTATGGGTGGAATAGAATATAATGAGTGGGGTTATGTGGAGAAGACAAAAAGGAGAAAGTCTCACATCAACGAGGCTAATCAATGGGCTATGGAGATGCCTATCGATTGATGTTAATGCAAGGAGTAGGGATTGCCATGCAATAGATGCACTAGAGCTATAAATGTATGAAAGCTCAACAAAAGAAACTAAGTGGGTGTGCATCCAACTTGCTTGCTCACGAAGACCTAGGGCACTTGAGGAGGCCCATTGTTGGAATATACAAGCCAAGTTCTATAATGAAAAATTCCCACTAGTATATGAAAGTGACAAATCAAGAGACTCTCTATCTTGAAGATTACGGTGCTACTTTGAAGCACGAGTGTGGAAAAAAAGGATAGTAGCATTGCCCCCCTTTTTATATATTTTTATTTGGCCTTTTTTTGGCCCTTCCTTTTTTTCTTTTTGGGACCATGCTCTATTAATGATGATCATCACACTTCTATTTATTTACAACTCAATAATTACTACTCGATACTAGAACAAAGTATGACTCTATATGAATGCCTCCGACGGTGTACCGGGACATGCAATGGACCAAGAGTGACATGTATGAAAGAATTATGAACGGTGGCTTTGCCACAAATACTATGTCAACTACATGATTGAGCAATATGACAATGATGAATGTGTCATGATGAACGGAATGATGGAAAGTTGCATGGCAATATATGTCGGAATGGCTATGGAAATGCCATAATAGGTAGGTATGGTGACTGTTTTGAGGAAGATATAAGGAGGTTTATGTGTGAAAGAGCGTATCATATCACGGGGTTTGGACGCACTGGCGAAGTTTGCCCCAACTCTCAATGTGGGAAAGGGCAATGCACGGTACCGAAGAGGCTAGCAAGGATGGAAGGGTGAGAGTGCGTATAATTCATGGACTCAACATTAGTCATAAAGAACTCGCATACTTACTGCAAAAATCTACAAGTCATCAAAAACCTTGGTACTATGCGCATGCTCCTAGAGGGATAGATTGGTAGGAAAATACCATCGCTCGTCCCCGACCGCCACTCACAAGGAAGACAATCAAATAACACCTCATGTTTCAAATTTGTTACACAACGTTTACCATATGTGCGTGCTACGGGACATGCAAACTTCAACATAAGTATTTCTCAATTTCACAACTACTCAACTAGCACGACTTTGATATTATTACCTCCATATCTCAAAACAATCATCAAGCATCAAACTTTTCTAAGTATTCAAAACACTCTTAAGAAAATTTTACTAACTTTGAATACCTAGCATATTAGGATTTTAAGAAAATTAACATGCTATTAAGAATCTCAAAATAATCTATGTGAAGCATGAGAAATCAATAGTTTCTATAAAACAAATCCACCACCATGCTCTAAAAGATATAAGTGAAGTACTAGAGCAAAACTATATAACTCAAAAGATACAAGCGAAGCACATAGAGTATTCTAACAAATTCCAAATCATGTATGGCTGTCTCGAAAGGTGTGTACAGCAAGTATGATTGTGGTAAACTAACAAATAAAGACTCAAATAGTACGAGACGCTCCAAGCAAAACACATATCATGTGGCGAATAAAAATATAGCTCCAAGTAAAGTTACCGATAGAAGTAGACGAAAGAGGGGATGACTTCCGGCGCATCCCCAAACTTTGGATTTTAGGTGTACTTAGATTATCTTGGGGGTGCCATGGGCATCCCCAAGCTGAGGATCTTGTCACTCCTTGTTCCATAATCCATCAAATCTTTACCCAAAACTTGAAAACTTCACAACACAAAACTTAAAGTAGAAAATCTCATGAGCTCCGTTAGCGAAAGAAAATAAAAGACCACTTCAAGGTACTGTAATGAACTCATTATTTATTTATATTGGTGTTATACCTACTTTATTCCAACTTCTCTATGGTTTATAAACTATTTTACTAGCCATAGGTTCATCAAAATAAGCAAACAACACACGAAAAACAGAATCTTTCAAAAACAGAACAGTCTGTAGTACTCTGTAGCTAGCTCAAGAGCTGGAACCCCAAAAATTCTAAAATAAATTTCTGGACGTGAGGAATTTATCTGTTAATCATCTGCCAAAATAATTAACTAAATAGCACTTTCCAAATAAAAATGGCAGCAGTTCTCGTGAGCGCTGAAGTTTCAGTTTTTTACAGCAAGTGTAACAAGACTTTCCCCAAGTCTTCCTAACGGTTCTACTTGGCACAAACACTAATTAAACACAAAGAACACAACCAAAACAGAGGCTATATAAATTATTTATTACTAAACAGGAGCAAAAATCAAGGAATAAAAATAAAATTGGGTTGCCTTCCAACAAGCGCTATCGTTTAACGCCCCTATCTAGGCATAACAAGCAAGGATAGATCTAGGCATTGCCATCTTTGGTAGGCAATCCATAAGTGGCTATCATAATAGATTCATAAGGTAATTTAATTTACTTTCTAGGAAAGTGTTCCATGCCTTTCCTTAATGGAAATTGGAATCTAATATTTCCTTCCTTCATATCAATAATTGCACCAATCGTTCTAAGGAAAGGTCTACCAAGAATAATAGGACATGAAAGATTGCAATCCATGTCAAGAACAATAAAATCTACGGGCACATAATTCCTATTTGCAACAATAAGAACATCATTAATTCTTCCCATAGGTTTCTTAATAGTGGAATCCGCAAGGTGCAA
>NW_021205841.1:0-1497 GCF_002162155.2 Triticum dicoccoides
GGCGGGGGTGTCAGAGTCCTACATGGCTGGTGTCCAGACTCCCGCAAAGCATCCTAGTTTGCTTTTGGTCTACGGAAAAACGGACATCCGGACTGGTCCGTGAACCGATGCAGGATGCCGTTGGATAGCAAGTTGCGTTCGGACAGCTCGGTCCAGAGTCTGGATGATTGTGGGAGATTTGAAGATCCGCTTTGGACATGACCTAAGGGCCTAAATTTTGAGGGACCGACTAAAGATGCCCTTAGACAATCATTTCGAGTCCTAACACTTGGACAGTTATTTGGACCCTCTGTTCCACACCCTCAAATACGGGCCTGTAGGAAATAGTAGTCATTAAAGTTTGATATAAAATATCTGAAGCCTAAAAGAGGCAACAAACGCGACCCAATTTCTCAATTTATGATAGGCTGACCAGATGCGCGCTGTCCACCTTGCCAACTCAGGCAAACATTTACTACACCACTGTTATATAAACGGCATAGGCCACGTCCCATACACCACCTCCAGCCCATCTCTGCTCTCGCTATCTTTCTCCTCGGATCTCAAACGAGAAATCGAGTAGATGGATCCGCCCTCACCTGCCACGCCGCCGCCGGCGACCCAGCAAGCCCCACCCCCGCCTACTGAAAACGAAGTGGCAGAGTACCTGCTTCTGCTGGGGAAACGTCCGGCCCCGAGCCCAAGGGCGAGAGCGCGCACCAGGAGGACTTTGATCTGGAGGAGGAACATAATCCAGTTCCAGATGAATCTACCGCAGAGGTAAGTAAAACACCTGTCCCTGAAATATCACTCTGTTCTTTCCTTACCGGTGGTGCAAGAATTTCCAGACCCATCCATTTCTTGGTTAATTAGGATGTCGATTTGGAATTTAATGTGCATGTGCGTCAAATGTTTCCAGGTGGCCATGGATGGGGATGAGGATTCTTCTGACAAGACTCTGGTGGTGACTACTGGCCTGATAGAGTCCAGGTACTTGTGCTCCACCACCGTTATATGTTCTTGATTAGACGTGGATTACAGAGACCATGTACATGCCTAGCTAGATATTAGGCCCCATAGACATAAGCACGACATCATAAAATGATTTATTAGAATTGTCTGATTAGATGCGTACATCATGATCGGACCCTTGTATTCAGCATATAGCTGGGCACTAACACTTCCCTTTAACTTCAGGTAGTCCCACCCATTAGCCGGTGTGTTATTGGTACTAGTCGATATCTCTGCAGAAACATGTTTTGGCGTTGGTAATCTGGCATAAACACCGTGTTTCGGCATCTTGTATGTGCATGTGCATTGTTAATTTCGCAGTAATCAGTAACTAGATCTGCGTCGTCAGCCCAGATTGTAAAATTGTAGGATGCTTCTTTCAGCGTAGTTTTTTTTTCTGTATGCATATACGATTCCGTTTGTTGCAAACTTAAAACTTCCTATTTCATGGTTGCTGGTAGATGCGCTATCCGCTATGCTGCAGAAACATTTTTAGTGTAATTATAC
>NW_021205842.1:0-1433 GCF_002162155.2 Triticum dicoccoides
TTTTTTTTGTTTTTTCATATTTATTTTTATTTCTCCTTTTACCTTTCCTTTTCAAATCCGTGCTTTTTTTCCCAAACTCGTTAACTTCTTTGAATTCATGAAGTTTTTTCAATTTGTGTTTTTTCAATTTTTTTGCACAATTATAAATTTGGAAACAATTTGTAAGTTCATGATTATTAAAAATACCAGCATAATTTTCAAATTCATGAACATCTTTTCATGTTCAATACATGTTTTAAATTGATGAAATATTTTTTAAATGCATTCAAAATCCTTGAAATTTGGGATCAATTTGAAAATCCATGAATGTTTTTTGAATTTTGTGTGCATTTTATGAATAGACAAACATTTCCAGAAAACAATTTATCTAATTCAAGGACATTTCCATACTGTTCATGTTTGGTTCATACCGGTTTTGTATGCTTTTCTGTTTTATTTATTTATTTGTTTCCTTTGCTTTTTTTAATAAACTGTGCGAATATTTAGGAAAAATGCTAGATTTTCTAAAATTTTTGCGGGAAAAAAGTCTTGATTTTGAAAGAATATTCGTGTTGTCAGAAAATGTTCCCATTTTGGCAGGGAATTTTTTTGAAAAAAGTTTAGAAGATATATAATTTTTTTAAATGTTCAGATTTTAGATAATGTGTTCGGAATTTCAAAAAATATTTCTCACTCAGATTTTACTAAATCAGTAATAATTTATATGGATTGGAGGGAGTAGCGTTTTCACAAAAAATTCCAGTTTTTTAAAAAATATTTGGATTTTATAATATATATATATATGTTTTTAAAAACATATTTGACATTTTCAAAAGTTGCATTTCAAAATAATGTTTGTGCTTTTTCCAAACAAATGTTCTCTAGTTTTAAAAAAAAAATCACTTTTCTATTTTTTTCGTTTTCTAAACTGAATAGAAAACCAGCAAAAAAAGGACGCCCGCTACCATGCCCAGTTCACTACAGTGCACCGGCTCTACACAGTTCCTTGGTTCGCTAAATCGGGTGGGCTAGCCCAGTCGGGAGTTTGTCGTGCGAAGCGCGACAGTTTGACGCAATTGAACATAGCCCAGTACCATGGAGTCAATTACGTTGGAGTTAACAGATCGATCCATCGGGTCTCGTATGTGAGCTGTCTAGATTAGGGTTTCCTGTGCCACCGTCGCCGCTGCCAATTTAGGCCCCCTCGCCTCCGGCTGCCATCTTGGCGCTGAGAGGTGGGGGGACCTCGGATCTTCAAGACCTCTATGTTCTTCGTCAACGTCTAGTAATCATCATAGTTTTGTGAGAATGATTAAATCTCCTCTTGTTTTTTGGCGGTGCCATGAGATTAGAGAGTTGCTTTTAGGAAACCATTAATGCCAATGTTCGTGCGGTTGAAAGAGTAACAACATCGTTGCTTCAGTCCAGTTGCAGCCACTTTACCGAAGTCTTTG
>NW_021205843.1:0-853 GCF_002162155.2 Triticum dicoccoides
TGGCCTTTTAAAGTGCTTTTCCTTGTTCTGCTTGAAACATCAATTTAACTTGTTTGATCATGCATGAAAATAGTACAGATGGATAGATTGGATTTTTCTGATCATTTTTCATATATAATTTGTCCAATTTGGAGTTACAGAATAAAAGTTATGAATTTTTGAAGTTTAAATAATATTCTGGAATTTCCTGATTTAATTTAAATCCAGAAATATAAATATTGCGCCAGCATGACGTCAGCATGACGTCAGTGGTCAACTGCGGCTGGCTGAGGTCAAACCTGACGTGTGGGGCCCACACGTCAGTGACAGGGGGGTTAAACAGGGTTAAATTAATCCTAATTACTAATTAGTGGCGCTGGGGCCCACTGGTCAGTGTCAGGGGGTTAACTAACAGTGGTTAGCGCTAATCCTAATTAGCTACAGGGCTGGGCCCACCTGTCAGGGACTCAGGAGGGGTCCTGCCGTGGTCAAGGTGGGTCAAACCCACCGACGACGTGACGCCGGCGAGGCCCGAGACGGCGGCGCGATGCGGGATCGCGCTACAGGGCACGGGCGAGGCCGTTCTTGGGCTCGTTGGAGAGCTCTTGCTCCCGCGCGTCGAACGGTGGTGGTGGCCGAGCCTGGGGTGGCCGGTACCGTCGACGGCGAGCTCGTGAGCGGCGGCCGGAGTTCGGGTGCGGTCGGAGTCGGCGTTGCAGGGTGTTTGGGGAGGCGTTGGTGCGTGCTGCGTGCTCCTAGTGAGGCGTGGAGCACGATAGTGTGCTCGGTTGGGCGCTACGGTGACCGTGGCCACGACGGCGACATCGCCGGCGGTGTGGAGCTCTCGGCCAAGGTGGGGCTAAGGCCTAGAGGT
>NW_021205844.1:0-579 GCF_002162155.2 Triticum dicoccoides
GGCGTCGGGGCGTCGGGAGAGGAGAGGGGAAGGGGATCTAGGGCGAGGGAGAGGGCGAGGGAGGGAGAGGGCGAGGGCGAGGGCGAGCAGTGGGTCAGGGCAGCGGCGGCGGCGGCGGTGGATCGAGAGGGAGAGGGAACTGGCGAGGGGGAGAGGGAAGGGGGATCGGGCGAAGGGGGAGAGGGAAGGGGGATCGGGCACAATACTAATGGCGCACCTCACCGTGGTGCGCCATTAGTATTTTTTTTATTTCAACTCGAGCCAACAGGTTATGTACCACCAGAACTGATCCACATCAAGTCCCCTCTACTAGCTCGACTGGTCAGCAGCCAGTTCTCACACTAGGAGGTCCTAGGTTCGACTCCCAGGCTCCACAATTTTTTTTAGCATTTAAAAAGCTGTTTGATACTTATTTGTGTTTAAATATGTTCAAACTTGTTTAAATAATAACAATAATATTTTTTTATAAGACAGTAGCATTTAAAAAGCTGTTTGATACTTTTTTTTTATAAGACGGTGCGCGGGGTGCGGGGGGTCGGCGGCGGCGGTTGAGTAGGGGAATCGAGGGTGCGGGGGGTC
>NW_021205845.1:0-1045 GCF_002162155.2 Triticum dicoccoides
AGCCTGCCGAGGTGCCTGTTGACGGGCAGACCAACGGGGTTCTCGATGCCTAGATAATTCGTGCAGTAGGAGATGCACTCTTCGGTCAGAAAGCCCCTGGCTATGCTTCCTTCTGGACGTGACATGTTGCGAACGTATCCTTTGATGACACCATTCATCCTTTCGAACGGCATCATGCTGTGCAGGAACGTCGGCCCGAGTTGGATGATATCCTCCACTATATGGACCAGCAGATGCACCATAACGTCGAAGAATGCGGGCGGGAAGTACATCTCAAGCTCGCATAGTATCACCACGATCTCTTCCTGTAGCCTTCTGAGTTGCCTCACGCCAATCGACTTCCGAGAGATGACGTCGAAGAAGTTGCATAGGCCAAATAGCGTTTCACGGACATGCGCGTCCATGATCCCACGGATTGCAACTGGAAGTATCTGCATCATCAGCACGTGACAGTCGTGAGACTTCATCCCGCTGAACTTCTGCTTCGCTGGGTCTAGGTATCTGCTTATCTTCCCCGCGTAACCGTAAGGAAGTTTTACTCCTTGGAGGCAGGTGAAAAACTGCTCGATCTCCTCCTGACTTAGAGTGAAGCACGCCGGAGGGTAGTCATTTCCGGTCTTCTTGGCCTTTTTGCCTTTGCGACGACTTTCTATGTCCTGCTTCGCCTCATCATCATCATCATCATCATCATCATCATCATCATCATCATCATCATCATCATCATCATCATCATCATCATCATCATCATATATAGCGTGAAGCTCCTGCCTGATGCCCATTGATTTCAAGTCTGCCCTTGCTTTTGGCCCATCTTTGGTCCTCTCTGGCATGTTGAGCAGGGTACCAAGCAGACTCTCGCACACGTTCTTCGTGATATGCATGACATCAAGGCTGTGAGGCACACGGTGGATCTTCCAGTACGGCAAGTCCCAGAAAACAGACCTCATTTTCCATACCTTCAGCAGCGGCTCTGGCGCCTTTCGCTTCTTTCCCGGCTCTGGCGCCTTTTGCTTCTTTCCCGGCAGTGGGCAGTCTTTCCAATTTT
>NW_021205846.1:0-1422 GCF_002162155.2 Triticum dicoccoides
AAAAAGAATCAATCAAAAATACTTTTCTGATTAAAAGTTATAAGGGTTTTTGTCCAGGGACTTATCTGTAATGAAACAGAAGATTTCCAGGGGCTAGTTTATAAAAGCAGAAAACGCTTCGGTAGCGATTACGCCAGCCCGAAGAGAAAACGTATTTGGCAGAAGGCGTTTTCAGATAACGCTTCATTTAGAAAGGACAGAGAGGCTGACAGCGGGTCCCACTTGTCATGTTTAAATTTTCAAATGGGAGGGACGAGGCTCGTCGGCGCCCGAGAGCTGCTGTGGTCGCCGGCGGCGATCCACGGCGAGGCATGGGGATCAGAGGTTACCAATGTGCTCACCGTGTCCTTCCGCAACGGTGGGTGGTGGTGTTGGTCGCCGGTGAGCAGCACGTCGACGGCGGTCTCAACTCCGGCGGACGGTGGTTCGGGCGTGGATGGAGCTCGTCAGAGAGGGCTGCAAAGATTAAATTGAGGTGGGGGTTAGACTACTGGGTGCAAGAGAGGGCTACGGACGAGGTTTGGGCGCCGGAGGTGGCCTCACCGAAGTGAATCGAGCTGGAGGCCGAGGCAGGGTGAGGCGGCCGGAGCTGGGGGAGGAGACCTCCTCGAGGTCCCCCTAGTGGCCTGGCGGGGTGTTGGTGCGTGCACGAGAGTGAGCTCGGGACCCCTTTATATAGGCGGTCCGAGGCGGTTGCCATGAACGAGGATCACCGGCGAGTGATTACGGTGGCACAATGCTCGGTCAGGGTGGTTAGGGGGTCGAGCATCATCACGGAGGTCCAACGGGTCCGTTTTGGTGTTGAACTGGCCGGGGTTTGGGTGTTAAGGGCGAGCTCGACGGAACGGTGATGGTGCGGGCCCGTCGGCGGCGGAGAGCGCGTTCCGTGCTTGCCGGCCACGGTGGCTGTGCTACGGGCGTGCGCTGGCGTGCATGAGGCCACGCGCAGAGCCAGGGAGCGATGGGCGGCGCGGAACGGCGTTCTGCCGTGGTGTGCCTCCTGTCGGCCGCCACGGGAGGTCCCGACGCCGCAGAAGACGCCGGCGAGGGCGAGCCAGCGCGCTACCGACGCCAGGAAGGCTCCACGCACGCGTGTGCAGCTTCGGACAAGAGGAAGAGGCGGCGAGGAACGTGCCAAGGGCACTGTGGCCGCGTGACTGAAACTGACGGACTGAAGATGACACTGAAAACTGAATTTTCTGAACTATGAACAGTAACAGTGCCCACCAGGTGTTCGACCGAATGAAATTGGCCTCTGGTGATTTTTCCTTGAGCTGATTTTTGGTGGAGTGGCTTCTCCTTGCTCAAATAGGCTGCCTGAATTTTGGTGGAATTTTTGGAGGAGTGTAGATATGAATTTCACCAAATTTGGCAAATCTGGTCCAAACTTGCAGAGACTGAATTTTGAAAAATTTGAAAAGA
>NW_021205847.1:0-1283 GCF_002162155.2 Triticum dicoccoides
TTGCGTTCCCCCTTCACCTTACCCTACGCTTGAATCTCGGGACGAGATTTTTGTTTAGTGGGGGTGAGTTGTCACATCCCTGGTCCTGTTATGCACTAGGCTAGACCTCATGTGAGCATCATGTTTTAATTCAAATGAAATTTGAATTGAGGAATTTTCAAAGCCTCAGAAACCTTCTAAAAATGATCAACATTAAAATCTCCTCAAAGAAGTCCAAGAAAATGTTCCTCTTAGTCTCTGAAAATATTGCAAAGAGGTAAAACCCAAAACAATATTTTTGGTATCCCAGAGTTAATTATTTTGGGCCTTTGAGTTAATTCAATAACTATTTGCATTGGATATATATATTATATATAATTAATATATGTCCAATAATTCTGGAACATTTTATGTGGTTTGGTATATTTTAGTTCTAGCCACATAATTATTTTTAGGATTTTATAAAATGGTTTAGTATTTTTACTAAACCAAAACAAAACAGAACAAAATAGAAAACAATAAATAAAAGCAGAGAGAGAGAGAACTTACCTCAGCTTACCTGGCAGCCCACCCGCAGCCCAACACTGTGCAGCCCAGCAGCGGCCCAGCCCACCACCGCCTCCCCCCTGTCGTCTTCCTCTCTTGCCAGAAGGACGGAGGCGCGTGGCCACCCCGCGCCGGCCACCTCCTCCCTCCCTGCCTGCCTGGCTCTTCCCCGGCCCCTCCTAGCGACGCCACGACGATGCCCCGTGTCCCCTCGCTCCTCTCCCTCACTCGCTGCACCCTCTCCCTCCTCTGCTCTCTCTCCCTCTCACCACCGAGCGCCACCGCCGCCGCCGTTCACCATAGCCGTAGCCGCAGCTATCCCCGAGCCTCTCCGACACACCCACGAGCTCCGCCTCGTCCCTCTCTTCCTCCTCACCGAGCCGCCCGACGCCGGAAGCCCCTGGACACCGCAAGCACTACCGTTCCCCTCGTCAGCCACCGGAGATCGTCGCCGTCGATTCGCTGCACTCCGGCCGCCCTCGAGCCCACTGACCCTCCAAACGGACTCACGGTGAGCCCCCGAGTCGTCTTCCCTTTCTCCCCTGGTCTCTTTCGACCTCTAGGCCATAGCCCCGTCTTGGCCGAGAACTCCACGCCGCCGGCGATGTCACCGCCGTCACTGCAGCCAGTAAGGCTCGAAACCGAGCACGGCACCGTGCTCCTAGCATCTTCAGGAGCTCGGTGAGCCCCTTAGCCATCCCTCCCGTCCTCTGTGGCCTCGCCCCGCTCGAACCCGTAGCTCCGGCCGCCGCACTTGC
>NW_021205848.1:0-1728 GCF_002162155.2 Triticum dicoccoides
GGGAGAGGGTGCAGCGAGTGAGGGAGAGGAGCGAGGGGACACGGGGCATCGTCGTGGCGTCGCTAGGAGGGGCCGGGGAAGAGCCAGGCAGGCAGGGAGGGAGGAGGTGGCCGGCGCGGGGTGGCCACGCGCCTCCGTCCTTCTGGCAAGAGAGGAAGACGACAGGGGGGAGGCGGTGGTGGGCTGGGCCGCTGCTGGGCTGCACAGTGTTGGGCTGCGGGTGGGCTGCCAGGTAAGCTGAGGTAAGTTCTCTCTCTCTCTGCTTTTATTTATTGTTTTCTATTTTGTTCTGTTTTGTTTTGGTTTAGTAAAAATACTAAACCATTTTATAAAATCCTGAAAATAATTATGTGGCTGGAACTAAAATATACCAAACCACATAAAATGTTCCAGAATTATTGGACATATATTAATTATATATAATATATATATCCAATGCAAATAGTTATTGAATTAACTCAAAGGCCCAAAATAATTAACTCTGGGATACCAAAAATATTGTTTTGGGTTTTACCTCTTTGCAATATTTTCAGAGACTAAGAGGAACATTTTCTTGGACTTCTTTGAGGAGATTTTAATGTTGATCATTTTTAGAAGGTTTCTGAGGCTTTGAAAATTCCTCAATTCAAATTTCATTTGAATTAAAACATGATGCTCACATGAGGTCTAGCCTAGTGCATAACAGGACCAGGGATGTGACAACTCACCCCCACTAAACAAAAATCTCGTCCCAAGATTCAAGCGTAGGGTAAGGTGAAGGGGGAACGCAACTAGTACAATCTTCACGATCCAGGTTGCACTTCATAGGAACGTTGATTCGATCACCATCATTGTCTTGAAGTCTTGCTCTGAGAAATCCTGTCAACATGACATGGAGGGAAGAAGGAGACTCTAGAAGGGTCGATCTTCTCGAAGATCGAACAACTCACGGAATGAGACATAGGACCATCTCTCGGGTTGAGACACGAGATACACATCAAGAGGGGTGGAAAGAAACGGATGACGAAGGTTCACTAGGTAGACAACAATTTCACGCTTAAGAAGGTGGTAATCGATTGTCAACGTAGCGAGGAGTTGAGTTGCCATGAAACCACAACGAGGCACCTTAGGGAAGGTGACTCGTAGAAATATCCCCTTAAGTGGCAAAAAGAATAACCTTTGATTCAGAGATCATTGAGACTCTTTAAACCAGCCTAAGGCAATTTTCGAGCAATCGTTTGGAGGGGTTCGGTGGAATGGTATACTCGGACTTGGCTGATGTGGATTACCTTGTTGAAGACAACGTAATGGATGAATTTGCTTATCACCGGAAATGGAAGAGACCCATGGTAGAATGGCACATTGGCGGTGCAAGCTGGGAACAAAATGCAAATACTGGGAATGATTCTGGTAACTGGGGAAGAACCCAACAATAGAGAGTGAATCCACTGTTTGAGAAGTTATAGCATAACCGAGGAAGTTGGGAGCAAACCTAGTTAGTGCCGATGGTAACACCTAACGCTTGTGCGTGCTCTCAAGAACTTGAGCATTTCCATAACCATCAAGGTTTTACCAATATCCGTGTCAAGGATTCTGGCAACACAACTTACTACCATGATGAATACCGGTGGAAGATGCCGATGCAAAGGAAGATAACACCTTCTTAGATTTCACCCTTGGCGGGGCCAAGGAAATAAAATCTGGATGATCGACCGAGAGACATTTAGCACTCCGCTTCTAATGTTCTCC
>NW_021205849.1:0-1287 GCF_002162155.2 Triticum dicoccoides
ACGGGGGGGGGGGGTCGCCCTGCCTAAGTCCTCGGCAGTGAAATTTTTTCTTGCCCGCTGTGCCATTTAGCAAGAAGAAGGAGGTCGATGTCAATAAAAGCATGGCGATCCAGTCTCACCATCTAGCCGAGAAGCCTAGGGCTTGAAGGAGCTCGAGTAGATATTCCAAGGATACGTTATCGAATGCTTTTGCTATGTCAACCTTGATCAGTAGCGCATGTGTTTTTCTTCTGTGCAGAGATCTAACTGCATTTTGGACGGAGAGGAAACTGTCATGTGTACTTTTTTGCCAGGAAGGCAGATTGTGCCGGCGAGATTATGGAGTCGACGACGTTGGAGAGCTGCATGGAGAGAACTTTGGTGATCAGCTTAGCTACGGAGTGAACTAGACTAATTGGTCTGAAATCTGAAATTGTTGCTGCGCCATCCTTTTATGGGAGGCTTGACGTTTGTGCACGCGCTCGATCGCAGCGAGGCCAAGCAATCTCTGCTTGAGGAGTCGCCGGAGATTGAATTCTGGCGTGGAGAGGCTGCGGTATTCTTGGGCTATGTCGAGGCACGGGATGATCTCTGTTGCTATGCAGAATTGAAGCTTAGCATCGCTGAAGAGGGAGGAGCTCCAGATCTTCAAGTCTTTTGCAGTACGCGCCAGCTTGATTGACAGGCACTTGAAAGCACAGTTGCTTTGAAGTGGTCGGTTCCATGCATGATCGACCGTCTCGTGGAAGCACGGGAACTGCGGCCAGAAGCTTTCAAATTTGAATTTGGCGCGACGGCAGGGGGCAGCTGCATCGGCGAGGAGAAGAGGGCAATGGTCAGAGCACGTCGTGGATGCCGCCATTAGCATACTTGAGGGGAACATGTCTTCCCAGCTGTAGTTGTAGAAGAATTTGTCGCTGCTGACGAGCGTTGGGTTTTCGTACTCGTTACTCCAGGTGAAGCGGCGATTCTTGCACTTAATCTCTTTCAGGCCGGCATTGTCGATGGCTCGTCTAAACATGCCCATGATCCTGCGGTTCAGATGGTGGTTGTTCTTGTCCCTTGCCTCGTAAATGAGGTTAAAGTCTCCGTTGATGAGCCATGGATCAGATGGTGGGGGGACGTTCTATTTAATTCGACAAGGAAAGCATTTTTTCTAGCGTCGTTTGCTGGGCCATATACAGTCGTGAGCCAGAAGCTTTTGGATTGCCGGAGGAGTGTCACTTTTGCTGTGATCGTGAATTCACCTACAGCATGCGATGCAATGCTGACCAGGTCTCTGTTCTAGAAGATAGCAGCTCCACCACG
>NW_021205850.1:0-925 GCF_002162155.2 Triticum dicoccoides
CACGGGATCTAGCCCTTTGACTTTGCACGGACGGGCTTTGACCAGTGGACCTCCCCACCCGGTTGTGTTAGGTCAGCCCATAGGAACACTTTGGAGCAACATCCGGGCCAGGCCCACAGCAAGATCCCCTCCGTGTCGACCCCACGCGTCCGTTTCCCCCCTCCAGGTGCCGGTGGCGGCGCCGTCCGTGAGGGGGGGCACACCCCGAACACGCGTGCCGGGCGTTTGCAACCGCCACAACACTTCCAGACTTGTGAGAGGCCGCCTACTCAAGATTTGGCGGCATGCTAGCCCCCGGAGGCCGCCGGCCACAGCCGTAGACGCGCGAAGGGCAATCCACGTAGAGGGAAATTTTCGGATACTTCTCCATCACCAAAAATTATGAAAAAATACCATCGTTCCTATAGCACATGTGCCCACGTCGTGCAAAACATCTCATGATTTTATCGCGCTCCGAGTATTTTGTAATATTGACGCCGCATCGTTACCGCAGAACGTCTACTACCGTGTCATCGCCGTCCGTGAGGGGGGCCACGCATCGAAGACGCGTCCCGCCTCTTCGGACATGCCACCACACCACCCCGCATGTATGAGGGCCCGATGCGACACTCCGGTGGCATTGCTACCCCCCAGTGCCCCCGTCCCGCCTAACCCTGTAGCATTTGACCACGGGATCTAGCCCTTTGACTTTGCACGGACGGGCTTTGACCAGTGGACCTCCCCACCCGGTTGTGTTAGGTCAGCCCATAGAAACACTTTGGAGCAACATCCGGGCCAGATGTTGTCGTGGGCCTATGGGCTGACCTTACACAACCGGGTGGATACATCTACTGCTCAAAGCCCGTCCGTGCAAAGTCAAAGGGGTAGATCCCGTGGTCAAATGCTATAGGGATAGGCGGGACGGGGGCCCTAGGGGGGTAGCAAT
>NW_021205851.1:0-1132 GCF_002162155.2 Triticum dicoccoides
TTTTTTTTTTTCGACTGCCCGGACCCAAAAACTGGAAACGGGTCAAAAAAAACTTCCTATAATGGCACCTGTCTCAAAACACTCAGAAACACCTAAAAATAGGATAGCCAGAAATTTTTTCGAAAAATGCGTTTTCGAAAAATTTTGGGCCTAAACGGAGCGTGGCTACCCGACTCTTTTTTTTTTTTTTTTTTCCGAAACCTACTCCGGCAAGGAAACACGAATCGGAATCTGGATGGATCCCGAAAACAAACCTAATAAGCAAGGAACTCGGATTGGTGGTGGATATATGGTGGTGGTATATGGCAGCGGTGGTGGTAGCGGTGGTAGTATATGGATATGGATCGGTGGTGGTATATGGACATGGATTGGTGGTGGTATATGGATACGGATTCGGTGCGGTGGTGGTAGATGGCAGGGGCGATGATGATAGTGCGGCGGCGGCGTGACAACTTATGACCAGAACTCGAAACTCTAAAAGACTAGACTCTAAGACCAGCAACTAGACACGACGATGCAACCGCAAATTCAACAAAGCAAAACCCTAAAAAGATTATGCAAAGGCTCAGATTGGTTCGGATATGATGAACTAACCCTAATTTTTTTTTGGCTTTTTCGTGGACTGTAGGTATGAAGAACAGACTCGATCTAAACTACGAAAAACTGTAAAATCTCACCGAGCAACCTGGAAATCTGATACCACTTGATAGAGGCAGAGGTGTCCCGTCTTTCGATGAGATGATGGATATCGCTTTGGTGGAAGTCGACTTTGACGATCCGACTACGAACGTGCGAGGACGTCGCGCCTTAGCAATCGCTAAACCAACTCCGAGAGGTTATTGACCACGCCGGAGCACGATCAACCTGACCACGAGGGTCTGTTTCCTGCGAGCAAACGAAGAACAAGCAAGAAACTAAGATTGCAATCTGGATATTGCGAATATAAGATGAAAGCTTTATTGATCAAGGTGGGGTTCTGTGACGCCTTTGTCTGGTCGTTGAACACAAACGAAGTACGCGAAGTTGCAGCTATGGCGAACTTGTAATCTAAACAAAACCCAAAGTCTAAACGATGCCCTAAGGGCTGTATATATGGAGGAAGAGGGGGGAATTTCGTGGCCCTTGGTGGAGG
>NW_021205852.1:0-890 GCF_002162155.2 Triticum dicoccoides
TCCCTGCCTCTCTCGAGATCCCCTTCCCTTCGTGCGCCCCTCCCCGTCCGCGCCTGTCAACGAGCTCAAGACTCTGTAGTCCCTGTTGCCGCCTCTTTTCCTCCATGGCCCCACCAGCCTCAAGCTCCCCCACCAGCCTCGAGCTCCCTCTCTCGTCGCCGCCCAGCAACCTCGAGCTCCCTCTCTTGTCGCCACCCAGCGAGGTCACACCGGCGAGGTGAGTGAGCTCCCACAACCCTCTCTCCAGCTCCCTCTTCTCTGTGGTCCACGCCGCCGTCTGAGAGACCTGGATGGTCTGTCGCCTCCTTCCTCCCCCGTCATGCCGCGCTGTTGTGCTTCTGGCCTCGCTGCTAGCCTCGCCGCCTCCTCCTTGCCTCTGCAAGAGACCAGCACCACTAGCCACCCCATTTTTTATTATCTTAGATCGTTGTTGCTTGCTGATTCCCGTACGGCTTTGCTTGATGTTAGCAGATCACGTAGAAACCTATATAAATCGGTAGAACTCGCTGTCGGGGAGCGAGGTGGGTTCATACCTGCGGGGATTTTTCCGTCACGGGCGGAACGGATGAAAAAGTGACTGCGGGTTGAATAACAAAACCATAGGGGGGAAAACGACGGATGGACCAAAAACCAAAATTCCAGCCCATTTGGATTCGATCTAAAGGGTTTCCTTAATTCAAACATGTTCGAATTTTATTCAAACTTGTCCAAATTTTCATCTTTCAAAAATTCCTCAAACCAATTCCTAATTTTTTTCCTAAGTCCAGAAAAATATTTCCCTTGTGAGATTGCCTCTCTATTTATTTTCTCAAAGTTTCTGTTTAAAGATTGAAAACAGAAAAATGAGGAAAGGGAGCTCGCGCAGCAATGCCGGAAGCATAGGCCCACCT
>NW_021205853.1:0-1264 GCF_002162155.2 Triticum dicoccoides
TTAGTTCACCCATAGTAGGACATGTTCACACGCCTCTGATTCATCCCCGATGAATCAGACCTGACTCAACTCTAAGCAGTAGCAGGCATGACAAACAAGCATGAATGAGTAGGCACAACAGGGCTCAAACAACTCCTACTCATGCTAGTGGGTTTCATCTATTTACTGTGGCAATGACAGGTCATGCAAAGGATAAAGGGTTCAGCTACCGCAGCAAGTAACAGATGAATCGGTGTTGTCCTAATGCAGTAAAAGAGAGCAGGAGCGAGAGAGTGGGATTGTATCGGAATGAACAAGGGGGTTTTGCTTGCCTGGCACTTCTGAAGATAACATTGAGTCTTCATCAGTGTCAACGATCACATCATCGGTATCACGTCTATCGAGAGGGGACAAATACCGGCAAATACAGAAAAACACGATCAATGCAATGCACAATATGATGCATGCTATTACATGGCAATATGAATGTGTTTTGGGCTAATGCACCTAAAACCAGATTAAATGAAGTTGGTTTGAATCCAAGATTCAAATTCAAACTCCATATGTGGATATTTAAATGCCATTAGTATGATTTGTGCTAAACAGCATCTATAAGTTGTTCTAACATGCATGAAAATGGTACATATGGATTCCTTGGATTTTTCTGATAATTTTTCATATATAATTTATTTAATTTGGAGTTACGGTTAATTTTCTATGAATTTTAGAAGTTTTGGATATTATCTGAAATTTATAAATCATTTTTGATTTATTTTAATTCCAGAAACAAATACTGCGTCAGCATGACGTATTAGTGACGTCAGCAGGTCAACGTGGCTGGTCTAGGTCAAACCTGGCCAGTGGGGTCCACACGTCAGTGTCTCAGACTGGTTTGTGTCGCTGACATGTGGGCCCAGTCAACGGCCACGTCAGCGCGGTCAAAACTGACGCGTGGGGCCACTGTGGTTAACTTAAACTAAACAGGGGTTAACCGTGGTTAGTTAAGGGCGTGGGGCCCATATGTCAGTGAGAGATAGGGCTGTTAGTAGGGTCATTAGCGACTAAGTAAGTGCGCCACGTCGGCGTCACCGGAGACCAGCCGGCGGCGACCACAGAACACGGCGGGGCACGCCGGACTTGCGCTAGAGGCGTCAGTTTGGCGCGCTGAGGGCACCAGGGGATGGCCCTTGCTCCCGCGCATCCAGAGGACCGAGTGGGAGGTCGTGGGGTCGCCGGAACTCGTGCCGGCGACGAGCTTTGGCGGCGATGGTGTTCGGTGGTGCTC
>NW_021205854.1:0-1091 GCF_002162155.2 Triticum dicoccoides
ACTTAGCGCATCAGCCATGACGTTGGCTTTCCCTGGGGTATAGGTTATCCCTAAGTCGAAGTCTGTGATCAATTCAACCCAACGTCTCTGCCTGAGATTCAAATCCGGTTGGGTGAAAATATACTTCAGACTTTGGTGATCAGTGAATATTTCGCAACGATTACCGAGGAGATAATGTCGCCAGGTCTTAAGTGCATAGACTACGGCTGCAAGCTCTAGATCATGAGTGGGATAATTCTCCTCATGTGGGTGCAATTGCCGTGAAGCGTAAGCAATTACGTGTCGATCTTGCATGAGAATGCAACCTAGTCCTTGTCGCGAGGCGTCGCAGTAGATAACAAAGTCCTTGGAGAAGTCTGGCGGTACCAGTACGGGAGCAGAGGTCAGGCGTCTTTTCAGTTCCTGAAAGCTGTGCTCACATTGTGGAGTCCATTCGAACTTCTTATCTTTCTTGAGGAGTTCAGTTAGAGGTTTAGCAACCTTGGAGAAGTTCTCGACAAAGCGACGGCAATAGCTCGCTAAGCCTAGAAAACTCTGAACTTGCTTGACTGATTCGGGCGGAGTCCAATCAAGGACGGCTTGAACTCGCTCAGGGTTAACAGCAATACCTTTACCAGATATTACATGACCCAGATAGGTCACCTCTGACAACCAGAATTCACATTTAGAGAATTTGGCATAAAGGCGATGCTCTCGAAGTTTCTTCAACACTAGCCTTAGATGTTCGGCATGTTCTTCCTCGTTCTTGGAGTAGATGAGTATATCATCGAGATAAACCACGACGAATTTATCCAAATACTCCATGAAGATTGAGTTCATTAACCGAGAAAAGGTGGCTGGAGCGTTGGTTAATCCGAAGGACATAACGGTGTACTCGTATTGGCCATAGCGAGTAACAAAGGCCGTTTTAGGAATGTCCCCGTTTCTGATTTTGATTTGATGGTAGCCCAACCTCAAATCCATCTTGGAGAAGACTGAGGATCCAGCGAGCTGATCATACAGGTCGTTGATCCTGGGAAGTGGATATTTGTTCTTGATTGTGACCAAATTGACAGGTCGGTAATCTACAACCATCCGGTCCGTACCATCCT
>NW_021205855.1:0-1107 GCF_002162155.2 Triticum dicoccoides
AGGATGGTACATCACGTATGTGTGTTGATTGTAGAGGCATTAATAATATTACTATTCGTTATCGTCATCCTATTCCTAGGCTAGATGATATGCTTGATGAATTGAGTGGCTCTACAATATTCTCCAAAGTTGACTTACGTAGTGGATACCATCAAATTCGTATGAAATTGGGAGATGAATGGAAAACAGCATTCAAAACTAAGTTTGGATTATATGAGTGGTTAGTCATGCCTTTTGGGTTAACTAATGCACCTAGTACTTTCATGAGATTAATGAACGAAGTTTTACGTGCTTTCATTGGACGATTTGTGGTAGTTTACTTTGATGACATATTGATTTATAGCAGATCTTTGGAAGAACATCTGGAACATTTACGTGCTGTTTTTATTGCTCTTCGTGATGCACGTTTGTTTGGTAACCTTGGGAAGTGCACCTTTTGCACCGACCGAGTATCTTTTCTTGGCTATGTTGTTACTCCACAGGGAATTGAAGTTGATAAAGCCAAGATTGAAGCTATTGAGAGTTGGCCGCAACCCAAAACGGTCACACAAGTGAGGAGTTTTCTTGGCCTCGCTGGATTCTATAGGCGTTTTGTGAGAGATTTCAGCACCATTGCTGCACCTCTCAATGAGCTTACAAAGAAAGATGTGCCTTTTCTTTGGGGTACCGCACAGGAAGAACCTTCACGGTATTGAAAGATAAGTTGACACATGCTCCTTTACTCCAACTTCCTGATTTTAATAAGACTTTTGAGCTTGAATGTGATGCTAGTGGAATTGGATTAGGAGGTGTGTTATTACAAGATGGCAAACCTGTTGCATACTTTTCTGAAAAATTGAGTGGGCCTAGTCTGAATTATTCTACTTATGATAAAGAATTATATGCTCTTGTTCGGACTTTAGAAACATGGCAACATTATTTATGGCCCAAAGAATTTGTTATACATTCTGATCATGAATCTTTGAAACATATTAAAAGTCAAGCTAAACTGAATCGTAGACATGCTAAATGGGTTGAATTCATTGAGACTTTCCCTTATGTCATTAAACACAAGAAGGGAAAATAAAATGTTATTGCTGATGCATTGTCTCGTCGCTATACTATGCT
>NW_021205856.1:0-1224 GCF_002162155.2 Triticum dicoccoides
GTGCCCTATTTAAAGTGAATGTAGCTGTCTCTAGAGCGTATCCCCAAAATGATAGCGGTAAATCGGTAAGAGACATCATAGACCGCACCATATCCAATAGAGTGCGATTACGACGTTCGGACACACCGTTTCGCTGAGGTGTTCCAGGCGGCGTGAGCTGTGAAACGATTCCACATTTCTTTAAGTGTGTACCAAATTCGTGACTTAAGTATTCTCCTCCATGATCTGATCGTAAGAATTTTATCTTTCGGTCACGTTGATTCTCCACCTCATTCTGAAATTCCTTGAACTTTTCAAAGGTCTCAGACTTGTGTTTCATTAAGTAGACATACCCATATCTACTCAAGTCATCTGTGAGAGTGAGAACATAACGATATCCTCCGCGAGCCTCAACGCTCATTGGACCGCACACATCGGTATGTATGATTTCCAACAAGTTGGTTGCTCGCTCCATTGTTCCGGAGAATGGCGTCTTGGTCATTTTACCTAAGAGGCATGGTTCGCACGTGTCAAACGATTCATAATCAAGAGACTCTAAAAGTCCATCGGCATGGAGCTTCTTCATGCGCTTGACACCAATGTGACCGAGGCGGCAGTGCCACAAGTATGTGGGACTATCGTTATCAACTTTAAATCTTTTGGCATCTACACTATGAACATGTGTAATATTACGCTCGAGATTCATTAAGAATAAACCATTGACCATCGGAGCATGACCATAAAACATATCTCTCATATAAATCGAACAACCATTATTCTCAGACTTAAATGAGTGGCCATCTCGTATTAAATGAGATCCAGATACAATGTTCATGCTCAAACTTGGCACTAAATAACAATTATTAAGGTTCAAAACTAATCCCGTAGGTAAATGTAGAGGCAGCGTGCCGACGGCGATCACATCGACTCTGGAACCATTCCCGACGCGCATCGTCACCTCGTCCTTCGCCAGTCTCCGTTTATTCCGCAGCTCCTGCTGTGAGTTACAAATATGAGCAATGGCACCGGTATCAAATACCCAGGAGTTACTACGAGTACTGGTAAGGTACACATCAATCACATGTATATCAAATATACCTTTGGTGTTGCCGGCCTTCTTATCCGCTAAGTATTTGGGGCAGTTCCGCTTCCAGTGACCCTTCCCCTTGCAATAAAAGCACTCAGTCTCAGGCTTGGGTCCATTCTTTGACTTCTTCCCGGTAACTGGCTTACCAGGCGCGGCAA
>NW_021205857.1:0-1114 GCF_002162155.2 Triticum dicoccoides
ATAGCTTCAATCTTGGCTTTGTCAACTTCAATTCCCTGTGGAGTAACAACATAGCCAAGAAAAGATACTCGGTCGGTGCAAAAGGTGCACTTCCCAAGGTTACCAAACAAACGTGCATCACGTAGAGCAATAAAAACAGCACGTAAATGTTCCAAATGTTCTTCCAAAGATCTGCTATAAATCAGTATGTCATCAAAGTAAACTACCACAAATCGTCCAATGAAAGCACGTAAAACTTCGTTCATTAATCTCATGAAAGTACTAGGTGCATTAGTTAACCCAAAAGGCATGACTAACCACTCATATAATCCAAACTTAGTTTTAAATGCTGTTTTCCATTCATCTCCCAATTTCATACGAATTTGATGGTAGCCACTACGCAAATCAACTTTGGAGAATATTGTAGAGCCACTCAATTCATCAAGCATATCATCTAGCCTAGGTATAGGATGACGATAACGAATAGTAATATTATTAATGCCTCTACAATCAACACACATACGTGATGTACCATCCTTTTTCGGCACTAGAATAATAGGAACAGCACAAGGACTAAGGGATTCGCGTATATAACCTTTGTCGAGAAGCTCTTGTACTTGGCGCATAATCTCCTTCGTCTCCTCTGGATTGGTACGGTATGGTGCACGGTTTGGCAGCGAAGCACCGGGAATTAAGTCAATCTGATGCTCAATCCCTCGAATAGGCGGTAATCCCGGTGGCACGTCTTGTGGAAAGACGTCAGCGAACTCCTGCAAAATGTTAGTGACAGCAGGAGGCAAAGAGGAAGGCACGTCCTCGAATGAAAATAATGCCTCTTTGCACACAAAAGCATAGCAAACAGATTTGCTGAAATCTAGCTCATCAATATCAGATTTGGTGGCAAATAAACATGCACTTTTCAATTTAATTTCAGAAGCAACACTAGATGGTTTATTATTAGGCTTCATTTGTTGCTCAAATTCTTTTGCCACAATCTGATTTTCACTCTTATTCGTCTCCTGTTTTGCTTTATTAGCTCTATTAATATCATCTTTCAAAATGGAATCAGGAGTCATAGGAAGCAAAGTAATATTTTTATCCTTATGAACAAGAGTATAGTGATTGTTTCTACCAT
>NW_021205858.1:0-1519 GCF_002162155.2 Triticum dicoccoides
TGATGAGGACATGACTACCTTGGATATGACCAAAAATATTGCATATATGCATATTTGTCAGGTGATTTCTAGTGCAAACTATTCAATAATCTATTTATGTTATCCAGAACAAAAATACTTCACATACTTTTGTGTTTTGTCTAATTGCAGGTGTATGGGACATTTGTACAATCCACATATGAAGATAAGGAAGAAAGAGATGATTATTTGCTGTCCAAAAAGTTCTCTCACGTCACTTTTGGCCCAAGAGAAGATAGAGTCCAAGTCTCTCACGTTCTGGATTCAGATTCGGACTGCACAGACACATCTGACTCAAAACGCACACAAGTTTTTCATACGGACTCCGAATTGGGTGATTCTTTTTTTGTTGAAAACTAGATTTCGTGCACTTTCCAACCCAATTGGAATCACCTTCAAAGTCGTCCGGAGCGTTGAGTTGTGGACGAAACAATCTGATGCTGCAGCAGAATCCGAGTCAAACTACAAGTCCAAAGGTGTTACATCACCTCCACTTGGGCCCATTGGCCTTGTATGACCTAGATTTAGTTTTAGGCTGCCTTGGGACGTCCTCCCACCTCCTTGGCCGCCACCCCTTGCTCCTATATAAGTAGATCCATCTAGTAGCTTTTCCTGGGGATTTGTTTAGTTAAAAGTTAGCCACTGCAACTTCGTGTACTTCGTTTGTGTCCAACGACCAGACCAAGACCGCTTACGGATCCCCACCATTATCAATACCTCATATATATTTACAATATTCAGATTGCTTTATCATATTCTTGCTCGTTCTTCGATTGCTTGCAGGAATAGACCTTCGTGGTCAGGTTGACCGTGCTTCCGGCATCGTCAGTAACCTCAGGAGATTGGTTTAGCGATTGCTAAGGCGCAAGTCGTGCACGTTTGTAGTCGGATCGTCAAAGTCGTCTCCACCAAATCGATAGTTATCATCTCATCGAAAGATCGGGACACCCTCGCCTCTATCAGCTGGTCTTAGAGTCTAGTATTTTAGAGTTTCGAGTTCTGGTCATAAGTTGTCACGCCGCCGCCGCACCATCATCATCGCCCCTGCCATCTACCACCACCGCTCCGAATCCGTATCCATATACCACCACCAATCCGTGTCCATATACCACCACCGATCCATAACCATATACTACCATCGCTACCACCACCGCTGCCATATACCACCACCATATATCCACCACCAATCTGAGTTCCTTGCTTATTAGGGTTGTTTTCGAGATCCATCTAGATTCCGATTCGTGTTTCCTTGCCGGAGTAGGTTTCGGAAAAAAATAAAAAAAAATAAAAAAAAAAGAGTCGGGTAGCCACGCTCCGTTTAGGCCCAAAATTTTTCGAAAACGCATTTTTCGAAAAATTTTCTGGCTATCCTATTTTTAGGTGTTTCTGAGTGTTTTGAGACAGGTGCCACTATAGGAAGTTTTTTTTGACCCGTTTCCAGTTTTTGGGTCCGGACAGTCAAAAAAAAAATTGGTCAAAAAAAAATTTCGTGCCCATCCTG
>NW_021205859.1:0-752 GCF_002162155.2 Triticum dicoccoides
GGGCGGCGTCGAGGGCGCGGGCGACGGCGGGCGGCGTCGAGGGCGAGGTCGACGGCGGGCGGCGTCGAGGGCGAGGGCGGCAGGCCTTCGGCGCGGCAGAGGCAGAGCGGAGAAATGGAGGCGACGGATCGGGCGCATGTATTTATAGCCCCCCCCTTTAGTCGCGGTTGGGGAGGCGACCCACGACTAAAGGGCCTTTAGTCGCGGTTGGGGAGGCGACCCGCGACTAAAGGAGAACCTTTAGTCGCGGTCGGGGAGGCGACCCGCGACTAAAGGGTAACCTTTAGTCGCAGTTGGGGAGGCGACCCGCGACTAAAGGACTTTTTTGGCGGGTTTTTCGTTCCCGCGCGCAACCACCAATATAATTCACATGATCCATTCAACAAAGTTTGGTACAATAAATTATTACACATCATTTCTTCCCTTGTGTCCCTGCTTGCTTACGATTGTGCCGTATCCATGGAGCATCCTCATCATTTAACTTAATGCTTGGGTCGGTGTTCACTTTGAAGGGCGGAATTTCAGCAAACATATTATAATCTTCTGACATGTCTGTCTTGTCCTCCACTCCCACGATGTTTCTTTTCCCTGAAAGAACAATGTGGCGCTTTGGATCATCGCATGATGTACTGATCGTTTTCTTATCTTTCCGTTTCCTCGGTTTGCTACTCATGTCCTTCACATAGAAAACCTGAGCGACATCTTTCGCTAGGACGAATGGTTCGTCAAGGTAACCAAGATTGTTGAAATCC
>NW_021205860.1:0-930 GCF_002162155.2 Triticum dicoccoides
TTAGTACATGTGTCATTTGACTCGCCCGCCTCCTCTTCCGGTGCCCAGTCCAGTTGCGATCGGGATAAAATACATGCAGTTGCGGTCGGGTGCGGCACTTGCAGTTGTGGGCACTGATAGAAAAAGAGGCTTCCGTCCAGCCCCATTAGTCGCGAAACTGTAGGAACCGCGACTAATGAAGTCTTTAGTCGCGGTTCGGCAGATGAACCGCGACCAAATGCCTGGGCCCAGGGCGCTCGCGGGCTTTAGTCGCGGTTGGCCAGGCCAACCGCGACTAAAGGTGCCCAAAGGCCTTTAGTCGCGGTTGGCCAGGCCAACCGCGACTAAAGCTCCTCCCTTTTAGTCCCGGTTTGTGGCACGAACCGGAACTAATGGGGTTGAGACCTTTAGTCCCGGTTCGTGCCACGAACCGGTACTAAAGGTCCCATTTTGAAACTCTAACCCCCCCCTGGGATCGCCTTTTCAGTTTTAAAAAAAATAAAAGAAAATAATGGAAATGTCAAAAAAATAAAAGAAAATAAGTTTCTCATTTGATATGTGGTCTAGTTGTTGGGAAAATTTGCAAATGTGAATTTTGACTTTATTTGCAAAATCTCTCTGAAATTTGTAAAAATGGGCATAACTTTTGCATACTAACTCGGATGAAAAAGTTTTTTATATGAAAAATCATCTACTCGAAAAGTTACATCCAAATTTAACAGGGGGAACCCCGTTAAACATTTTCAAAGCAGCTTATCGTGCCTTCTTCTTCGGGCTCACGGACATGCCAATGGCCGAGGAAATATGGAACTGTCACGTGCCTCCTCAGCTAAAATTCTTCGCCTGGCTGGTTGTCAAGAACCGGTGCTGGACTTCTGGACTTTAGACCGCCTTGCAGCTAGGAGCCTAGCTACCGCACCAGCCTTGCTGCCCAGTATGCCTTCAGGAACC
>NW_021205861.1:0-1525 GCF_002162155.2 Triticum dicoccoides
TAATTTGAAAAATCGTAAAATTTCGCAAACCGAACAACCTAGTTCGTATTTTCGATGACATTTCTAAACGGCTAATCCAATTGAGGCAAATGATATGGTGTTGGAAAGCTTAACAAATGCGCAAATTTTGCATGTTGAAAGTTTTTTCTAATTTTCAAGTGTTTAAGAGTAATTTAGCAAACAGTACAACTTCCACCAAGTTTGTATTTTCATGCTAATTTTTTGACAGTAACTCCGAATGCAGCAAATGATACGGCGTTGGAAAGCTTGAGGAAATGAGAAACTTTTTGTTATGTATTTTTTCTCCTAATTCTCTATGGTTTTAATTATAATTTGAAAATGGATGAAAAAGTATTTTCGCCTTAATTTCTACAAACTTTATCGAAATGGGGAAAATAATATAATGTTGAAAATCTACGGAAAATGCGAAACTTTTTCATGTTGACAGTTTTCTCTGATTCCCAGCCGTTTTCAAGTAATTTCAAAAACGGCGAGATCATTCGTTCTGCCTTTATTGCAAAACAGTTTCGTCAAAAATGCATCGCGTGAAGTACCTTAACTTCTCGGTATGAAACCTTGAACTTCACTCTGTTTTTCACGTGCTTTTTTTACCCGTAGCCCTCCATCCACGCACCGGAACACTCACTGGAATTGAGAAAGTGATATACCGATGGAAAGTTGCTGTAGACACGCAACTTTCCCGTGTTGATCATTTTTTCATACTCGCAACGGTTTTAAAAGTTTTTCATGTGAAATTCATTCTGTGTAGTAGTTGAACCTCCTGTTGTTTTAAGTTGAACTTCTGTGACGTATTTTCACTTGTAATTTTTTCATCCATTCGTTAGTGTTACACAAATAATATTCCTTTTGTACAAATATCTCTCACAATAATTTTTTGAACTTTCTCCGACGAAGGACTTAAACTTATAACAACAAAAAATTTAGCTTTTACTTTTTTATTCTTTTTAATAAAAATACACACCATGTAGTACATGAACTTCTGACAGTTATCAACCTGAACTTCTCTCGGTTACGTGAAATTTTTTGAGTTTTTTTATGAATTTTTAATATGATTTTCTGAATCCTTTTTTATGAATTTATGAAGCGCTATATTTTTAATAGTTGAACTTCTTTTTATTTTATTTTTTAACTTCTTATTTCCATTATTTAATAACGAGGAAATTTTTAGTTTTCTATAATCATCAAACTTCTTCATCTTTTTAATATAGACGTCTTGGTTTTATTTCTTAATCTTTTATTATGAATTTTGAAGTGCACTATTTTTAATAGTTGAACTTCTTGTTATTTTATTTTTGAACTTCTTGTTTGCATTCTTTAATAACTAGGGAAATCTGAGTTTATTATTTAGTATGGACTTCTTGTTTGAACTTCTCCATCTTTTTAATATGGACTTCTTGGTTTAATTTTAATTTTTTTTATGAAATTTTGAAGCACTCTATTTTTAAAAGTGGAACATCTTGTTATTTAATTTTTGAACTTCTTGTTTTCCATTCTTTAATAACGA
>NW_021205862.1:0-1307 GCF_002162155.2 Triticum dicoccoides
TTTTTTTTTTTTACTTTTTGTGTGCCTGTGGTTTTTCTCAAGGGCGCCACAATGTATGCCAAATGGGGTTGCTATCATCCGCCTAAACAGCCGTCCGATCTGACGGATGCGTTTGATCGCAACAAACAGAGTCGCCGTCTTTCATCTTTCTTTCTTCTGTCCATCATGCGACTACCTCGCAGGACCGACTACCTCATTCTTCCTTCTCTGTGTGTTAGCTACCTGGCAGCACCGAGCCAGCAGGGTAAAAAGCTTCGACGGAGCAACATCCATGGCAGCAGCGCTCGCGTGTGAAGCAGTTACGGCGCCCGACGACGCTCCATTACAACCCCGACAGAGATTCAGCGACTACATGGCACTTCATTGCATCTCCGACAACACTTCATCGCAGCCCCGACAGAGCTTCAATGACCCGCTGACGAGTGCTGCATTGCAGCATCGATGGTCGCCGATGAGTATCCGTCGTGTGGCACAAGAATTCTACCCACTACAGCCTCGCCGCGCTCCGTCGTGTTGCACAACATCACTGGCCAATGTAGCGTCGATGCCCTCTCCCGCTGCATTGGTGCTCGGCGTCGTCTTTTCCAACGCCAGCCGTGGTAGTTCACCGGTGGCCCAGGAATGCGTCATCAGTACCCGTCAGCAATAGACATACTGAGCGAATTGCCGCCCACACTGCACCCTGGCTGTGAGGGAACATTGCATGGAAAACCAAAAAAATCACGCACATGCAAGATCTATCCATGGAGATGCATAGCAACGAGGGGGGAGTGTGCCTACGTATCCTCGTAGACCGTAAGCGGAAGCGTTTAATAACGCGGTTGATGTAGTCAAACTTCTTCGCGATTTAACCGATCAAGTACCGAATGTACGGCACCTCCGCGTTTAGCACACGTTTAGCTCGGTGACATACACGCCTTCTTGATCCAGCAAGACGACGAGGTAGTGGATGAGTTCCGGCAGCATGGCGGTGTGGTGACGGTGACGGTGATGCTATTTTCGCAGGGCTTCGCTAAAGCACTACGAAAATATGACCGAGGATATAAACGGTGGAGGGGGCGCCGCACACGGCTAAACAATTGTTGTGGTTCTGTGTGACGCCCCTTCCCACATATATATAGGTGGGGGGAGAGGGGAGAGGCCAAGGGGCGCCCCAAGTAGGGCCAAATCCTACTTGGGATCTTCCCCAAGCCACGGCCCCTTCCTTATTTGAGTGCGGGAGGAAGGCAGGGGGAGGAGGCGCCCCCGCTTTCCTTTCTCTCACGAGGAGGGAAAGGCAGGAGGGGCCACCCCTCCCCTTTCCTTCC
>NW_021205863.1:0-1209 GCF_002162155.2 Triticum dicoccoides
CTTATATGAAAAAGTTTCAGGTTGATAAGCTCGAACCCAAAACGGATAAAATACATCTTCATAGGACACCCAAAATAGTTGGGTATACCTCCTAATTCAGATCCGAAAGCAATATGAATTGTTTATAGAATCGGGTCCTTTCTCGAGGAAAAGTTTCTCTCGAAAGAGTTGAGTGGGAGGATGGTGGAGACTTGATGAGGTTATTGAACCGTCTCTTCAACTAGTGTGTGGCAGGGCACAGGAAGTTGTTCCTGTGGCACCTACACCAATTGAAGTGGAAGCTTATGATATTGATCATGAAACTTCGGATCAAGTCACTACCAAACCTCGTAGGACGACAAGGACACGTACTACTTCGGAGTGGTAAGGTGATCCTGTCTTGGAAGTCATGTTGCTAGACAACAATGAACCTACGAGCTATGGAGAAGCGATGGTGGGCCCGGATTCCGATAAATGGCTTGAGGCCATGAAATCCGAGAACGGATCCATGGACTTTGGTGGACTTGCCCGATGATCGGCAAGCCATTAAGATAAATGGATCTTTAAGAAGAAGACGGACGTGGATGGTAATGTCACCGTCCATGAAGCTCGACTTGTGGCGAAAAGTTTTTCACAAGTTCAAGGAGTTGACTACGATGAGATTTTCTCATCCGTAGCGATGCTTAAAGTCCGTCGGATTCATGTTAGCATTAGCTGTATTTATGAAATCTGGCAGATGGATATCAAAACGAGTTTCCTTACCAGTTTTCGTGAGGGAAGGTTGTATGTGATACAATCAGAAAGGTTTTGTCGATCCTAAGGATGCTAAAAGGTATGCTAGCTCCAGCAATCCTTCTAAGGACTGGAGTGAGCATCTCGGAGTTGGAATGTATGCTTTGATGATGATCAAAGATTTTGGGTTTGTACAAAGTTTATGAGAAACTTGTATTTCCAAAGAAGTGAGTGGGAGCACTATAGAATTTCTGATGAGTATATGTTGTTGACATATTGATGATCAGAGATGATGTAGAATTTCTAGAAAGCATATAGGGTTATTTGAAAGGTGTTTTTCAATAGAAAACCTGGATTAAGCTACTTGAACATTGAGCATCAAGATCTATAAGGATAGATCAAAATGCTTAATAATACTTTCAAATGAGCACATACCTTGACATGATCTTGAAGGTGTTCAAGATGGACCAGTCAAAGAAGGAGTTCTTGCCTGAGTTG
>NW_021205864.1:0-971 GCF_002162155.2 Triticum dicoccoides
TATTTCCTTGTTCATGATAATCGTTTATTATCCATGCTAGAATTGTATTGATAGGAAACTCAGATACATGTGTGGATACATAGACAACACCATGTCCCTAGTAAGCCTCTAGTTGACTAGCTCGTTAATCAATAGATGGTTACGGTTTCCTGACCATGGACATTGGATGTCGTTGATAACGGGATCACATCATTAGGAGAATGATGTGATGGACAAGACCCAATCCTAAGCCTAGCACAAGATCATGTAGTTCGTATGCTAAAGCTTTTCTAATGTCAAGTATCATTTCCTTAGACCATGAGATTGTGCAACTCCCGGATACCGTAGGAGTGCTTTGGGTGTGCCAAACGTCACAACGTAACTGGGTGGCTATAAAGGTACACTACGGGTATCTCTGAAAGTGTCTGTTGGGTTGGCACGAATCGAGATTGGGATTTTGTCACTCCGTGCAAACGGAGAGGTATCTCTGGGCCCACTCGGTAGGACATCATCATAATGTGCACAATGTGACCAAGGGGTTGATCATGGGATGATGTGTTACGGAACGAGTAAAGAGACTTGCCGGTAACGAGATTGAACAAGGTATCGGTATACCGGCGATCGAATCTCGGGCAAGTACCATACCGCTAGACAAAGGGAATTGTATACGGGATTGATTGAGTCCTTGACATCGTGGTTCATCCGATGAGATCATCGTGGAACATGTGGGAGCCAACATGGGTATCCAGATCCCGCTGTTGGTTATTGACCGGAGAACATCTCGGTCATGACTACATGTCTCCCGAACCCGTAGGGTCTACACACTTAAGGTTCGATGACGCTAGGGTTATAAAGGAAGTTTGTATGTGGTTACCGAATGTTGTTCGGAGTCCCGGATGAGATCCCGGACGTCACGAGGAGTTCCGGAATGGTCCGAAGGTAAAGATTTATATATAGGAAGTCCTGTTTCGGCCATCGGGACAAGTTTCGGG
>NW_021205865.1:0-773 GCF_002162155.2 Triticum dicoccoides
GTCTCAAAACTCTTCTTAGCTCAAACTGACAGGATGGGCACGAAATTTTTTTTTTTGACCAATTTTTTTTTGGACTGCCCGGACCCAAAAACTGGAAACGGGTCAAAAAAAAACTTCCTATAATGGCACCTGTCTCAAAACACTCAGAAACACCTAAAAATAGGATAGCCAGAAATTTTTTCGAAAAATGCGTTTTCGAAAAATTTTGGGCCTAAACGGAGCGTGGCTACCCGACTCCGGCAAGGAAACACGAATCGGAATCTGGATGGATCCTAAAAACAAACCTAATAAGCAAAGAACTCGGATTGGTGGTGGATATATGGTGGTGGTATATGGCAGCGGTGGTGGTAGCGGTGGTAGTATATGGATATGGATCGGTGGTGGTATATGGACACGGATTGGTGGTGGTATATGGATACGGATTCGGAGCGGTGGTGGTAGACGGCAGGGGCGATGATGATGGTGCGGCGGCGGCGTGACAACTTATGACCAGAACTCGAAACTCTAAAAGACTAGACTCTAAGACCAGCAACTAGACACGACGATGCAACCGCAAATTCAACAAAGCAAAACCCTAAAAAGATTATGCAAAGGCTCAGATTGGTTCGGATATGATGAACTAACCCTAATTTTTTTTGGTGGCTTTTTCGTGGACTGTAGGTATGAAGAACAGACTCGATCTAAACTACGAAAAACTGTAAAATCTCACCGAGCAACCTGGAAATCTGATACCACTTGATAGAGGCAAAGGTGTCCCGTCTTTCGATGAGATG
>NW_021205866.1:0-1054 GCF_002162155.2 Triticum dicoccoides
GATGCCAGGAATGCCCTTTTGTTCTTGGCTTTCACGCGCATGAGTTACAGCATGCCATGCGGCGAAAACAAGGAGAATAAGGCATATATCTGCTGGATTTTCTTCAATTTACGGCCAAACGAGATTGCCCGGATCATAGAGCATCTGCAGAAAGGTACGTTTGTCCTACCAGGGAGGCTAATGTCTATTAGCAACTCTATAAGCAACATAATCTCTTGAATTCCCTTCAAAAGGAAGTTCCAATGGGTTCAGAAACTTGTTTGAAAAACAGCGACGAATGATGTTCTATGACTTTCAGGGCCAAAAAGTCCTGCTTAAGGCTGAATTTGAGGGTACGCCGGGCCTTTTGGGTCAAGCGGGGAGTATTTTTTGGATTCGCACCCTCGCCGCGAGCAGTTTGAGTACTTATGGGTCCGACATGGACTCCGAATGACAAAATTATGACCGTTTTAGTGAACATTTGTCCATTCTATGGCAGTCCTTGAAAGTACTTCATTTTCTCGTGCGCTTTTTGCCTGATTGCCCCAAAATTTCTTGTCCTCTATAGAGGAGATATCATTTCCACATATATATTGACTGATGCCAGGAATGCCCTTTTGTTCTTGGCTTTCACGCGCATGAGTTACAGCATGCCATCCGGCGAAAACAAGGAGAATAAGGCATATAGCCGCTGGATTTTCTTCAATTTACGGCCAAATGAGATTGCCCGGATCATAGAGCATCTGCAGAAAGGTATGTTTGTCCCTACCAGGGGGGCTAATGTCTATAAGCAACATAATCTCTCGAATTCCCTTCAAAAGGAAGTGCCAATGGGTTCAGAAACTTGTCTGAAAAACAGCGACGAATGATGTTCTTTGACTTTCAGGGCCAAAAAGTCCTGCTTAAGGCTGAATTTGAGGGTACTCCGGGCCTCCTGGCGGAAGCGTGGAGTATTTTTTGGATTCGCGCGCTCGCCGCGAGCAGTTTGAGTACTTATGGGTCCGATACGGACTCCGAATGACAAAATTATGACCGTTTTAGTGAACATCTGTCCATTCTATGGCAGTCCTTGAAA
>NW_021205867.1:0-1028 GCF_002162155.2 Triticum dicoccoides
TCCTTGAATTTTTCTGATAATTTTTCATATATAATTTATTTAATTTGGAGCTACGGTTGAATTTCTATGATTTTTAGAAGTTTTAGGCATTTTCTGGAATTTCCTGAATAATATTAAATCCAGAAATGATTATGGCGTCAGCACCACGTCACAGTGACGTCAGCAGGGTCAACTGGGCTGGCTCGGGTCAAACCTGACGTGTGGGGTCCACACGTCAGTGACACAGGAGCTAATCCCGGTCAAACCCAGCGCTGACTGGGGTTTGACCAGGGGTGGGGCCCACTGTCAGTGGCTGTGGGGGTGTTTAGCGTGGTCATTAGTGCTAACTAAATCAGCGCCACGTCAGCTGCCGGCGTTTAACCGCCGGCAACCTCAGATCGCGGCGGCGTCCGCGTCGGGTTTGCGCTACAGGGCACCGTTTTACTCGTGGTTTGCGGCTACGGCTAGCTGGCAAAACAGCGCATCTAATGGAGCGAACGGGAGGAGCTGGGGTGGCCTGAGTCGACGGCGGCGAGCTCCAAGACGGCGGCCGGAGTTCGGGCACCCGCGGGTTAGGCGATGCAGGGTGCTAGGGGAGGCGTTGGTGCGTGCTACGTGCTCCTGGTGAGGCGTGGAGCACAGTGGTGTGCCCGGCTTCGAGCCACAATGGCTCTGGCCACGACGGCGACGAGGCACGGCGGCGGCGAGCTTCGGCCGTGGTGGAAGAGGGAGCTAGGGGACGAAATCTAGTGCGCGGAGTGAGGGGAAGAGAAGAGGAGCTCACAGGGGTTGCGACGGTGGCCTCGGGGAGCTCGGGGAGGCGTCGGAGGCGGCGAATCGACAGCGGCGGTCCTCGGTGGCCGAGGAGGGGGAAAACATCGGGACGGCGCTTCGGGGCTTCTCCGGTCGCGTGAGCCGACGGGGAGGTCGAGGGAGGCACTGCGGAGCTCAGGAGCGCGTCGGGGAGGAGAGGGGGTGGCGGTGGCCGCGAGGGAGCTCGTCGGAATGGCCATGGCGGCTTCGGCCATGAGGGGAAAAGAGCAGGGGAG
>NW_021205868.1:0-1205 GCF_002162155.2 Triticum dicoccoides
CAAACTCCGGGATCCAAATGGCAAACTTCTAGAGTAAGCCATGGAAATGAAATCCAAGTCGACAGACTTGTTTTCCTCGCGTCTTTGATAGCCCTTAAATCTTCAGATATTAATATCATTCTGGGTATGGATTGGATGTCAGCTCATCATGCCCAAATTGATTGCTTCTCTAGGACTGTTCAACTCACCCATCCTTCGGGGAAGATAGTCAATGTCTTGACCCGAATAGCCAAGCGACAATTATATTCTCTTAACGCTAGCCCTTTACCAGACCTTGAGGACATTCCGATAGTCCGTGACTTCCCGGATGTCTTTCCAGAGGAATTGCCAGGTATTCCACCTGACAGGGATGTCGAGTTCGTAATAGACCTCATCCCCGGAACCGTTCCGATTGCTAGAAGACCTTATAAGATGGCACCACTAGAACTAGCCGAGCTTAAGAAACAACTCGATGAGTCCTTGAAAAAGGGTTTCATCCACCCTAGTTCATCTCCGTGGGCTTGCCCCGTTCTATTCGTCAAGAAGAAGGATGGTACGGACCGTATGGTTGTAGATTACCGACCTGTCAACTTGGTCACAATCAAGAACAAATATCCGCTTCCCAGGATCAACGACCTGTATGATCAGCTCGCTGGATCCTCAGTCTTCTCCAAGATGGATTTGAGGTTGGGCTACCATCAAATCAAAATCAGAAACGGGGACATTCCTAAGACGGCCTTTGTTACTCGTTATGGCCAATACGAGTACACCGTCATGTCCTTCGGTTTAACCAACGCTCCAGCCACCTTTTCTCGGTTAATGAACTCAATCTTCATGGAGTATTTGGATAAATTCGTCGTGGTTTACCTCGATGATATACTCATCTACTCCAAGAATGAGGAAGAACATGCCGAACATCTAAGGCTAGTGTTGAAGAAACTTCGAGAGCATCGCCTTTATGCCAAATTTTCTAAATGTGAATTCTGGTTATCAGAAGTGACCTATCTGGGTCATGTAATATCTGGTAAAGGTATTGCTGTTAACCCTGAGCGAGTTCAAGCCGTCCTTAATTGGACTCCACCTGAATCGGTCAAGCAAGTTCGGAGTTTTCTGGGCTTAGCGAGCTATTGTCGTCGCTTTGTCGAGAACTTCTCCAAAGTTGCTAAACCTCTAACCGAACTCCTCAAGAAAGATAAGAAGTTCGAGTGGACTCCACAATGTGAGCA
>NW_021205869.1:0-5188 GCF_002162155.2 Triticum dicoccoides
CTGGTCGGTGATGAGTTGGATGAGATTCATCATGTAATCTAGTTAGTTTTGTTAGGGCTTGATCCCTAGTATCCACTTTGTTTTGAGATTGATGTTGATATGACTTTGCCATGCTTAATGCTTGTCACTTTAGGCCCAGGTGCCATAATTTCAAATCTGAACCATTTATGTTATCACCATTATATCCATGTTCTAGATCCGATCTTGCAAGTTATAGTCACCTACTACGTGTTATGATCTGGAAACCCCGGAGTGACAATAGTCGGGACCACTTCCGGTGATGACCGTAGTTTGAGGAGTTCATGTATTCACCGGGTGTTAATTCTTTGTTCCGGTTTTCTATTAAAAGGAGGCCTTAATATCCCTTAGTTTCCAATAGGACCCTGCTGCCATGGGAGGGTAGGACAAAAGATGTCATGCAGGTTCTTTCCATAAGCACGTATGACTATTTACGAGATACATGCCTACATTATATTTATGAACTGGAGCTAGTGCTGTATCGCCCTAAGTTATGACAGTCCCATGACGAATATCATCCAAAAAATCGCCGATCCATTAATGCCTACGAATTTCTATCATATTGTTTTTGCTAAGTTACTACTGCTATCGTAATTGTTGCACTTGCTACTAAATTACTATTATCACTGTTACCGTTGCTATTGCCACTACTACCAAACTATCATATTACAGTGCTACTGATCACTTTGTTGCAGATAATTAATTTTCAGGTGTGACTAAATTTACAACTTAGTTGCTAATACTTACAAATATTCTTTGGCTCACCTTGTGTCAAATCTGTAAATTTTGGTTGAATACTCTACCCTCGAAAACTATTGCGACCCCCTATACTTGTGGGTTATCAAGACCTTCACCTTAATAAGTCCAAGGGTAAAATACATGGTGGCATTTACACTACTGGTTTGTCGGCTCGCTTTAATGTTGAGATATGCCTGCATGATTATACTTTTCTCAAGGTTTACCTAGATCGCACAGCCATGGAATACCACCAGTTTATTGCTACTGATTATCTTAATATCCCTATTCCGTATAACCTGGTTTATAGTGTGAGAACTCATGATATTATTCCATTGTCTACACCTGCTTTGTTTGATATTATTGCCAAGGGCAGATACAGGATTATGCCTGCAGACATCATCGCTTACCGGAACAACCAGGCTGCAGCAGAGGAGGAACCTCAACAGTGGGATCCATGGGTGCCCGCTCCTCAGCAATTCGACTACTGATCGATTACCAAGTTAGGCCAAAAGCCTAATCTTGGGGGAGTACGTATTTCCACCAACATTACATTCATGTTCACAGATTTCATTCTAGTTGTCGGTGTCCACACTTTTTCATTGTATTATCCATGTTAAATTGATTTTCTCGCTTTCTTTTTGTGTGTTTGAAAAACTTTGAGAAAATCCAAAAAATATTTCATGCTTCTTTTAGATTTTTCTTTCTAGAGTAGTTAGCTATAGCACTAAAAAGGAAATCCAAAAATATTTCCTTGTTCTTCTTTTGCTTGTTGGGAGCTTTCCCGTGTAAATAGTTTTTCTCATTTTTGCTTTTCCCTTTTATATGCTTGTTCATGAAAACAAAAAACTCCAAAAATATTTCACGGTGTTTCTTTGAGTTTCTTTTTTTATTTGAGTCGTACTGAGGAGAAGACCACGATGAAAATGTTGAGTGGCTCTCATATGCATTATTGTTGATCTAACAAAGAGCCCATTTTACCTTGTCTTCTCCTTTTGAATAAAGTGTTTGCAGATTCCATCTTCATCCATGGTACTCTGGCACTATTACTTTTTTCATATCATTCGGTCGTGCAAGTGAAAGGCAATAATGACGATATTTGATGAACTGGCTATGGCAGAGAGAAACGAGTATGAACTCGACTTGTTTTGGTTTTGTAAATATGTTTAACCTAGTATCCATGCTTCAACCCGTTATGATTAAACATGTTTGCAGTGACAATTAGAGATTATAGTTTCTCATGCCATGGATAAGTAGTTAGAGTGGATAATGATTTATCTTGGATGTCAACATTGCGTTAAAATGATTGTGATGTAGTATGATGATATGGTATCCTCCTTTGAATGTTCGAGTGGCTTGACTTGGCACATGTTCATGCATGTAGTTGAATCAAAACCAACATAGCCTCTATGATATTTATGCTCATGGTGTTCATATCCTACTCATGCTAGTGCCCAATGTTAGTTATGCATAATGCATGTTCATGACCGTTGTTGCTCTCTAGCTGGCCGCTTCTCAACCTATTTGCTAGCCTTCGCTTGTACTAAGTGGGAATTCTGCTTGTACATTAAAAACCTTGAACCCAAGTTATTCCAGATGAGTCCACTATACCTACCTATATGCGGTATTACCCCGCCGTCCTAAGTAAATTTGCACGTGCCACCTCTAAAAACTTCAAATAAATATCCTTTTTGTGTGCCTGGATCGTTCATGCAACGACAGGAGGTAGTCGGTATCTTCCATGCTAAGCGGGTTATTCTCAGGTTGAGTGTTTATTCACTTGCCACTGCACGAGAAAAGGGCGGTAATAGGGATTCCTAGTCCCAAACTCAATTTGGAAATAACTAAACAAAACTCCCCCGGGACTATTGTTGGTATGGACGACACCCGTTGTTTCGGACAAGCCGTGGAGTGTGATTGTTGGTGGAGGGGGAGTAAACCTTTACGTTTATCGCGTGGGAACCACCAGTAGCGTGCTTAGCATGGAACATATTGATAACTAATGGTCATGAAGTAAACAAGAAGGGTGCATGTCTCAAAATATCATTTACCTCTGTTTTAAAAACTTGAGCTCTGGCACCTCTGCAAATCACTGCTTCCCTCTACGAAGGGACCATCTATTTACTTTTATGTTGTGTCATCACCTTCTAAAATAAGCACCAGAACCTGAGAGCACTGTTGTCATGCTGATGCATTGTGTGTAGCTAATGTTGGTGCATCATGACTGGATCTTTTCTACCATGAATTAATGTTTAGTCGCTACTTGAACTTTGGAGGTGCTCTGCATTTATGTTTTGCGGTCTTAGAAAGGGCTAGCCAGATACCAATATTGTCATATTATATCATGATTGTTTTGACAACTGACCCAAGACATGAATCGGAGCTGATGCATATAAGGCCAAACTCGCGACGCTGAAGTACACTATAGAGCTGTTCGGACTTTGTCGGCAACTCGTTTGCTCCCATACCGAGCCCTTGGCAAGTTATGCCGAGGTGTACATTTGAGACAACCGTAGGGGCAAAACTCGGTCCTTTTAGAAAAGAATGGATTATTTTTACTGGGATCTGAGTGATGTGCCAATCATGTATGTAGATAACAAGGCCGCAACCCCGGCTATTTGATATGCCAGGGGTCGAAGGCGGAGGAGAAAGGCACTTTACAGGCTCAAAATAGAGAATGCGGTCTACAAAAAGTTATTTTGGACCACATGTCGCACGTCTGCGCTGCCTATCCTCGGTGAAGGGACTCCTTGACGGAAATAGCCCTTGGGTGAGTGTACGAACCCGAACTCCGATAGAGTCCGAGGCCAGCCATTGAGCCACCTCTGGAGGGAAACAAGAAAAAGGAAGAAGGAAAATTTTTTAGAAAAAAGAGAAGGTTATGGGAGTACTTTCAGGTCCGTCCGTATTGTGCTTTTGCCGGTGGCCAGGGTATTTTAAGTGCGTAGTTATGTATGCGCGGTACAGATTGTCCGTGTATATGCGGCGGACGGCGGAAGCCGAACTGCTAGTCATGTATGGGATTTGAACGGTCATGTTGAATGGAGACCGGTGGCTTAATGGCCGACGAGGTATGCGGTGTAATGCCCCCGTTGTGTAGTTCGGCAGATATAGCCGTAGTGTGATCCTCTGCACGGAGAGAGCGCTCCATGCGTCCCCCTGTAGGGGACTGTGCCATGTGTACCATGTTCACTGTCTTTACTTCGGGGGGAAACTGATTCTGATCCCTGGTGTTTGGTAGGCGAGTTTTGTCGTCGTCACCGTCGTCGGGTGGCTTCTTCCCCTTGTATTCAATGCTTAACTTGCCGGCCTATTTGAAGACCCAACAGCTTCTGTTGGTGTGGTTAGCTGGTTTATTTGGTTGGCCGTGAATCTGGTAGGGCCTATCCAATATCTTATCCAAGTTGGATAGTCCATCTCTGTTTGCCTTGAATGGCTTCTTCCATTGACCGGGTTTGGGGCCGCTGAATCTGGTGTTGACCGCTGTGTCGTGTGCTCCCTCATTACTATTGCCACATTTGTGCTTATTGCATGGTGGTTTCCCGTTGACGTCTCGAACTTCGGAAGTGCCCGGGTCGCTGGCACTGTTGCTTCTACGAGCGAGCCGACTTTCTTCTCCTGTGCTAAAGCGGGTCATCAGAGCGGTAAGGGATGACATATATTTTGGTTTTTCCTGACCGAGGTGGCGGACGAGCCACTCGTCCCGGACACTATGTTTAAAGGCCGCTAGGGCTTCCGCGTCCAGACAGTCTACGATTTGGTTCTTTTTAACTAAGAACCTAGTCCAGAGCTTTTTGGCTGACTCTTCGGGATGTTGGACGATGTGACTTAATTCATCGGTGTATGGTGGCCGGACATATGTACCTTGGAAGTTGTCGCGGAAAGCGTCTTCCAGATCCTCCCAGCTGTCCATAGAGTTTTTCGGCAGACTGTTTAACCAGTACCTTCCAGGTCCTCTGAGTTTTAGTGGGAGGTATTTGATGGCATGAAGGTCGTCTCCGTGAGCCGTGTGAATATGGAGAAGAAAATCCTCGATCCATACTGCGGGATCGGTTGTTCCATCATATGATTCGATATTCACTGGTCTAAACCCTTATGGGAATTCATGCTTCATTAGTTCATCAGTGAAGCGGAGTGGGTGTGCGGCCCCTCTATATTGGGCCATGTCGCGACGTAGCTTAGATGGAGTCCGTCTGTGGTTTTCAACCTGGGCGTGACTAGACTTGTCCCGTCCGAATAGGTAGCCGGCGTTGTGTGTCGAGGCACGTCCTCACAATCCGTAGATCAATCTGGTATGTCCTACTCTACTGTCAAGGTCCTGCCGAGGGTCGTATGTATGACCCCGAGTTGTTTTATCTCTATTTTTTCTTTGGGGTGAGGCAGGCTGCTGTTCGGCTTGGGCTGCCGCTTTATCCTGACTGCATGGTGGTCGGTA
>NW_021205870.1:0-5187 GCF_002162155.2 Triticum dicoccoides
CTGGTCGGTGATGAGTTGGATGAGATTCATCATGTAATCTAGTTAGTTTTGTTAGGGCTTGATCCCTAGTATCCACTTTGTTTTGAGATTGATGTTGATATGACTTTGCCATGCTTAATGCTTGTCACTTTAGGCCCAGGTGCCATAATTTCAAATCTGAACCATTTATGTTATCACCATTATATCCATGTTCTAGATCCGATCTTGCAAGTTATAGTCACCTACTACGTGTTATGATCTGGAAACCCCGGAGTGACAATAGTCGGGACCACTTCCGGTGATGACCGTAGTTTGAGGAGTTCATGTATTCACCGGGTGTTAATTCTTTGTTCCGGTTTTCTATTAAAAGGAGGCCTTAATATCCCTTAGTTTCCAATAGGACCCTGCTGCCATGGGAGGGTAGGACAAAAGATGTCATGCAGGTTCTTTCCATAAGCACGTATGACTATTTACGAGATACATGCCTACATTATATTTATGAACTGGAGCTAGTGCTGTATCGCCCTAAGTTATGACAGTCCCATGACGAATATCATCCAAAAAATCGCCGATCCATTAATGCCTACGAATTTCTATCATATTGTTTTTGCTAAGTTACTACTGCTATCGTAATTGTTGCACTTGCTACTAAATTACTATTATCACTGTTACCGTTGCTATTGCCACTACTACCAAACTATCATATTACAGTGCTACTGATCACTTTGTTGCAGATAATTAATTTTCAGGTGTGACTAAATTTACAACTTAGTTGCTAATACTTACAAATATTCTTTGGCTCACCTTGTGTCAAATCTGTAAATTTTGGTTGAATACTCTACCCTCGAAAACTATTGCGACCCCCTATACTTGTGGGTTATCAAGACCTTCACCTTAATAAGTCCAAGGGTAAAATACATGGTGGCATTTACACTACTGGTTTGTCGGCTCGCTTTAATGTTGAGATATGCCTGCATGATTATACTTTTCTCAAGGTTTACCTAGATCGCACAGCCATGGAATACCACCAGTTTATTGCTACTGATTATCTTAATATCCCTATTCCGTATAACCTGGTTTATAGTGTGAGAACTCATGATATTATTCCATTGTCTACACCTGCTTTGTTTGATATTATTGCCAAGGGCAGATACAGGATTATGCCTGCAGACATCATCGCTTACCGGAACAACCAGGCTGCAGCAGAGGAGGAACCTCAACAGTGGGATCCATGGGTGCCCGCTCCTCAGCAATTCGACTACTGATCGATTACCAAGTTAGGCCAAAAGCCTAATCTTGGGGGAGTACGTATTTCCACCAACATTACATTCATGTTCACAGATTTCATTCTAGTTGTCGGTGTCCACACTTTTTCATTGTATTATCCATGTTAAATTGATTTTCTCGCTTTCTTTTTGTGTGTTTGAAAAACTTTGAGAAAATCCAAAAAATATTTCATGCTTCTTTTAGATTTTTCTTTCTAGAGTAGTTAGCTATAGCACTAAAAAGGAAATCCAAAAATATTTCCTTGTTCTTCTTTTGCTTGTTGGGAGCTTTCCCGTGTAAATAGTTTTTCTCATTTTTGCTTTTCCCTTTTATATGCTTGTTCATGAAAACAAAAAACTCCAAAAATATTTCACGGTGTTTCTTTGAGTTTCTTTTTTTATTTGAGTCGTACTGAGGAGAAGACCACGATGAAAATGTTGAGTGGCTCTCATATGCATTATTGTTGATCTAACAAAGAGCCCATTTTACCTTGTCTTCTCCTTTTGAATAAAGTGTTTGCAGATTCCATCTTCATCCATGGTACTCTGGCACTATTACTTTTTTCATATCATTCGGTCGTGCAAGTGAAAGGCAATAATGACGATATTTGATGAACTGGCTATGGCAGAGAGAAACGAGTATGAACTCGACTTGTTTTGGTTTTGTAAATATGTTTAACCTAGTATCCATGCTTCAACCCGTTATGATTAAACATGTTTGCAGTGACAATTAGAGATTATAGTTTCTCATGCCATGGATAAGTAGTTAGAGTGGATAATGATTTATCTTGGATGTCAACATTGCGTTAAAATGATTGTGATGTAGTATGATGATATGGTATCCTCCTTTGAATGTTCGAGTGGCTTGACTTGGCACATGTTCATGCATGTAGTTGAATCAAAACCAACATAGCCTCTATGATATTTATGCTCATGGTGTTCATATCCTACTCATGCTAGTGCCCAATGTTAGTTATGCATAATGCATGTTCATGACCGTTGTTGCTCTCTAGCTGGCCGCTTCTCAACCTATTTGCTAGCCTTCGCTTGTACTAAGTGGGAATTCTGCTTGTACATTAAAAACCTTGAACCCAAGTTATTCCAGATGAGTCCACTATACCTACCTATATGCGGTATTACCCCGCCGTCCTAAGTAAATTTGCACGTGCCACCTCTAAAAACTTCAAATAAATATCCTTTTTGTGTGCCTGGATCGTTCATGCAACGACAGGAGGTAGTCGGTATCTTCCATGCTAAGCGGGTTATTCTCAGGTTGAGTGTTTATTCACTTGCCACTGCACGAGAAAAGGGCGGTAATAGGGATTCCTAGTCCCAAACTCAATTTGGAAATAACTAAACAAAACTCCCCCGGGACTATTGTTGGTATGGACGACACCCGTTGTTTCGGACAAGCCGTGGAGTGTGATTGTTGGTGGAGGGGGAGTAAACCTTTACGTTTATCGCGTGGGAACCACCAGTAGCGTGCTTAGCATGGAACATATTGATAACTAATGGTCATGAAGTAAACAAGAAGGGTGCATGTCTCAAAATATCATTTACCTCTGTTTTAAAAACTTGAGCTCTGGCACCTCTGCAAATCACTGCTTCCCTCTACGAAGGGACCATCTATTTACTTTTATGTTGTGTCATCACCTTCTAAAATAAGCACCAGAACCTGAGAGCACTGTTGTCATGCTGATGCATTGTGTGTAGCTAATGTTGGTGCATCATGACTGGATCTTTTCTACCATGAATTAATGTTTAGTCGCTACTTGAACTTTGGAGGTGCTCTGCATTTATGTTTTGCGGTCTTAGAAAGGGCTAGCCAGATACCAATATTGTCATATTATATCATGATTGTTTTGACAACTGACCCAAGACATGAATCGGAGCTGATGCATATAAGGCCAAACTCGCGACGCTGAAGTACACTATAGAGCTGTTCGGACTTTGTCGGCAACTCGTTTGCTCCCATACCGAGCCCTTGGCAAGTTATGCCGAGGTGTACATTTGAGACAACCGTAGGGGCAAAACTCGGTCCTTTTAGAAAAGAATGGATTATTTTTACTGGGATCTGAGTGATGTGCCAATCATGTATGTAGATAACAAGGCCGCAACCCCGGCTATTTGATATGCCAGGGGTCGAAGGCGGAGGAGAAAGGCACTTTACAGGCTCAAAATAGAGAATGCGGTCTACAAAAAGTTATTTTGGACCACATGTCGCACGTCTGCGCTGCCTATCCTCGGTGAAGGGACTCCTTGACGGAAATAGCCCTTGGGTGAGTGTACGAACCCGAACTCCGATAGAGTCCGAGGCCAGCCATTGAGCCACCTCTGGAGGGAAACAAGAAAAAGGAAGAAGGAAAATTTTTTAGAAAAAAGAGAAGGTTATGGGAGTACTTTCAGGTCCGTCCGTATTGTGCTTTTGCCGGTGGCCAGGGTATTTTAAGTGCGTAGTTATGTATGCGCGGTACAGATTGTCCGTGTATATGCGGCGGACGGCGGAAGCCGAACTGCTAGTCATGTATGGGATTTGAACGGTCATGTTGAATGGAGACCGGTGGCTTAATGGCCGACGAGGTATGCGGTGTAATGCCCCCGTTGTGTAGTTCGGCAGATATAGCCGTAGTGTGATCCTCTGCACGGAGAGAGCGCTCCATGCGTCCCCCTGTAGGGGACTGTGCCATGTGTACCATGTTCACTGTCTTTACTTCGGGGGGAAACTGATTCTGATCCCTGGTGTTTGGTAGGCGAGTTTTGTCGTCGTCACCGTCGTCGGGTGGCTTCTTCCCCTTGTATTCAATGCTTAACTTGCCGGCCTATTTGAAGACCCAACAGCTTCTGTTGGTGTGGTTAGCTGGTTTATTTGGTTGGCCGTGAATCTGGTAGGGCCTATCCAATATCTTATCCAAGTTGGATAGTCCATCTCTGTTTGCCTTGAATGGCTTCTTCCATTGACCGGGTTTGGGGCCGTGAATCTGGTGTTGACCGCTGTGTCGTGTGCTCCCTCATTACTATTGCCACATTTGTGCTTATTGCATGGTGGTTTCCCGTTGACGTCTCGAACTTCGGAAGTGCCCGGGTCGCTGGCACTGTTGCTTCTACGAGCGAGCCAACTTTCTTCTCCTGTGCTAAAGCGGGTCATCAGAGCGGTAAGGGATGACATATATTTTGGTTTTTCCTGACCGAGGTGGCGGACGAGCCACTCGTCCCGGACACTATGTTTAAAGGCCGCTAGGGCTTCCGCGTCCAGACAGTCTACGATTTGGTTCTTTTTAACTAAGAACCTAGTCCAGAGCTTTTTGGCTGACTCTTCGGGATGTTGGACGATGTGACTTAATTCATCGGTGTATGGTGGCCGGACATATGTACCTTGGAAGTTGTCGCGGAAAGCGTCTTCCAGATCCTCCCAGCTGTCCATAGAGTTTTTCGGCAGACTGTTTAACCAGTACCTTCCAGGTCCTCTGAGTTTTAGTGGGAGGTATTTGATGGCATGAAGGTCGTCTCCGTGAGCCGTGTGAATATGGAGAAGAAAATCCTCGATCCATACTGCGGGATCGGTTGTTCCATCATATGATTCGATATTCACTGGTCTAAACCCTTATGGGAATTCATGCTTCATTAGTTCATCAGTGAAGCGGAGTGGGTGTGCGGCCCCTCTATATTGGGCCATGTCGCGACGTAGCTTAGATGGAGTCCGTCTGTGGTTTTCAACCTGGGCGTGACTAGACTTGTCCCGTCCGAATAGGTAGCCGGCGTTGTGTGTCGAGGCACGTCCTCACAATCCGTAGATCAATCTGGTATGTCCTACTCTACTGTCAAGGTCCTGCCGAGGGTCGTATGTATGACCCCGAGTTGTTTTATCTCTATTTTTTCTTTGGGGTGAGGCAGGCTGCTGTTCGGCTTGGGCTGCCGCTTTATCCTGACTGCATGGTGGTCGGTA
>NW_021205871.1:0-1201 GCF_002162155.2 Triticum dicoccoides
TTTGGGGCTGCGATGCTTATGTGAAAAAGCTTCAACCTGATAAGCTCGAACCCAAATCGGAGAAATGTGTCTTCATAGGATACCCAAAGGAAACTGTTGGGTACACCTTCTATCACAGATCCGAAGGCAAGACATTCGTTGCTAAGAATGGATCATTTCTAGAGAAGGAGTTTCTCTCGAAAGAAGTGAGTGGGAGGAAAGTAGAACTTGACGAGGTAACTGTACCCGCTCCCTTACTGGAAAGTAGTTCATCACAGAAAACTGTTTCAGTGACACCTACACCAGTTAGTGAGGAAGCCAATGATAATGATCATGAAACTTCAGATCAAGATACTGCTGAACCTCGTAGATCAACCAGAGTAAGATCCGCACCAGAGTGGTACGGTAATCCTGTTCTGGAGGTCATGCTACTAGATCATGATGAACCTACGAACTATGAAGAAGCGATGGTGAGCCCAGATTCCACAAAGTGGCTTGAAGCCATGAAATCTGAGATGGGATCCATGTATGAGAACAAAGTATGGACTTTGGTTGACTTGCCCGATGATCGGCAAGCAATTGAGAATAAATGGATCTTTAAGAAGAAGACTGACGCTGATGGTAATGTTACTGTCTACAAAGCTCGACTTGTCTCAAAAGGTTTTCGGCAAGTTCAAGGGATTGACTACGATGAGACCTTCTCACCCGTAGCGATGCTTAAGTCCGTCCGAATCATGTTAGCAATTGCCGCATTTTATGATTATGAAATTTGGCAAATGGATGTTAAAACTGCATTCCTGAATGGATTTCTGGAAGAAGAGTTGTATATGATGCAACCAGAAGGTTTTGTCGATCCAAAGGGAGCTAACAAAGTGTGCAAGCTCCAGCGATCCATTTATGGACTGGTGCAAGCCTCTCGGAGTTGGAATAAACGTTTTGATAGTGTGATCAAAGCATTTGGTTTTATACAGACTTTCGGAGAAGCCTGTATTTACAAGAAAGTGAGTGGGAGCTCTGTAGCATTTCTGATATTATATGTGGATGACATATTACTGATTGGAAATGATATAGAATTTCTGGATAGCATAAAGGGATACTTGAATAAAAGTTTTTCAATGAAAGACCTCGGTGAAGCTGCTTACATATTAGGCATTAAGATCTATAGAGATAGATCAAGACGCTTAATTGGACTTTCACAAAGCACATACCTTGACAAAATTTT
>NW_021205872.1:0-1486 GCF_002162155.2 Triticum dicoccoides
ATCCTCTGCATGACCTGTCATTGCCACAGTAAATAGATGAAACCCACTAGCATGAGTAGGAGTTGTTTGAGCCCTGATGTGCCTACTCATTCATGCTTGTTTGTCATGCCTGCTATTGCTTAGAGTTGTGTCAGGTCTGATTCATCGGGGATGAATTGGAGGTGTGTAAACATGTCCTACTGTGTGTGAGCTAAGTGTGTGAACACGATTTGGTAAAGGTAGCGGTGAGAGGCCATGTAGGAGTACATGGTGGGTTGTCTCATTGCAGCCGTCCTCAGGAACTGAGTTCTGTGTTTGTGATCCATGAACAGTTACTACCACACATTGGGTTCTGGTAACTCGACCCCTCTCGACTTATTAATCAACATGATCTCTGTCCAGGAGTTGCAACTATTTTCTGGTGTTTGTAGGTAGTGTTAGTAGTCTACCAAGTGGCACCCGGTACAGGTGGGCTTGGGACAGACTAGGCACCGTGGCATGGTGTACCAAGCATAGATCCACCCGTCGAGGTGGGATTGGGAACCCTGCACACATCGTTTGGGGCCGTGAGCGACACCCCGGCCGGATCTCCTTGCGGATGGAACCCGAATAGGCGATAAACCTGGACGAGAGACTTGTGTGGTTAGTCAGGTCGTGGCCGACACCCTCGCTGGGCTTCCGCTTGAAGGTTGCCGAGTACATGTCGTGTAAACGGCGGTAAGTGGTGAGAGCGTGTGTGAAGAAGTACACCCCTGCAGGGTTAATATGATCTATTCAAATAGCCGTGTCCGCGGAAAAGGACTTCTGGGTTGCCTGTACAGTTCATAGACAAGTGAAAGTGGATACTCTAAAATACGCAAGATAAGCGTGAGTGCTATGGATGGCGTTCTCGTAGGGAGACGGGAGCGGATCGATAGTGGTGTATTGATATGGTGAATATGTGGACTCGTGTGCGCCACCTCAAAAGAGTTACTTGCAGTCGTAGTTCAGGTTAGCCATCGAGTCAAAGCTGGCTTGCTGCAGTTAAACTCCACCACCCCCTTTGTTGATAATGATGCATATGTAGTTAGTTCTGATGTAAGTCTTGCTGGGTACATTTGTACTCACGTTGCTTAATTAATGTTTTTGCAGAGAGACTTCAGTCTCGCTAGTAGTACCGTGTGGACTTCGACATTTAGCTTGTTACCTCAGCTACGATCTTGTGCCGTCGGCAGGATCTAGTAGATAGTCAGGCTTCTCAGCCTTTTTCATTTGTAGATGTCTGTACTCAGACATGTTAAGCTTCCGCTTGTGCTTGACTTGTGTGCTCTGAATGCTGGGTCATGAGACCCATGTTTGTAATATCTCGCTCCTCAGGGCCTATTGAATAAATACTTGAGTTGTAGAGTCATGTTGTGATGCCATGTTGTATTTGCACATATTGAGCATATTGTGTGTATGTTATTGAAATGCTTGGTATGTGTGGGATCTGACTATCTAGTTGTTTATCCTTAGTAGCCTCTCTTAC
>NW_021205873.1:0-3876 GCF_002162155.2 Triticum dicoccoides
ATCCTCTGCATGACCTGTCATTGCCACAGTAAATAGATGAAACCCACTAGCATGAGTAGGAGTTGTTTGAGCCCTGATGTGCCTACTCATTCATGCTTGTTTGTCATGCCTGCTATTGCTTAGAGTTGTGTCAGGTCTGATTCATCGGGGATGAATTGGAGGTGTGTAAACATGTCCTACTGTGTGTGAGCTAAGTGTGTGAACACGATTTGGTAAAGGTAGCGGTGAGAGGCCATGTAGGAGTACATGGTGGGTTGTCTCATTGCAGCCGTCCTCAGGAACTGAGTTCTGTGTTTGTGATCCATGAACAGTTACTACCACACATTGGGTTCTGGTAACTCGACCCCTCTCGACTTATTAATCAACATGATCTCTGTCCAGGAGTTGCAACTATTTTCTGGTGTTTGTAGGTAGTGTTAGTAGTCTACCAAGTGGCACCCGGTACAGGTGGGCTTGGGACAGACTAGGCACCGTGGCATGGTGTACCAAGCATAGATCCACCCGTCGAGGTGGGATTGGGAACCCTGCACACATCGTTTGGGGCCGTGAGCGACACCCCGGCCGGATCTCCTTGCGGATGGAACCCGAATAGGCGATAAACCTGGACGAGAGACTTGTGTGGTTAGTTAGGTCGTGGCCGACACCCTCGCTGGGCTTCCGCTTGAAGGTTGCCGAGTACATGTCGTGTAAACGGCGGTAAGTGGTGAGAGCGTGTGTGAAGAAGTACACCCCTGCAGGGTTAATATGATCTATTCAAATAGCCGTGTCCGCGGAAAAGGACTTCTGGGTTGCCTGTACAGTTCATAGACAAGTGAAAGTGGATACTCTAAAATACGCAAGATAAGCGTGAGTGCTATGGATGGCGTTCTCGTAGGGAGACCGGAGCGGATCGATAGTGGTGTATTGATATGGTGAATATGTGGACTCGTGTGCGCCACCTCAAAAGAGTTACTTGCAGTCGTAGTTCAGGTTAGCCATCGAGTCAAAGCTGGCTTGCTGCAGTTAAACTCCACCACCCCCTTTGTTGATAATGATGCATATGTAGTTAGTTCTGATGTAAGTCTTGCTGGGTACATTTGTACTCACGTTGCTTAATTAATGTTTTTGCAGAGAGACTTCAGTCTCGCTAGTAGTACCGTGTGGACTTCGACATTTAGCTTGTTACCTCAGCTACGATCTTGTGCCGTCGGCAGGATCTAGTAGATAGTCAGGCTTCTCAGCCTTTTTCATTTGTAGATGTCTGTACTCAGACATGTTAAGCTTCCGCTTGTGCTTGACTTGTGTGCTCTGAATGCTGGGTCATGAGACCCATGTTTGTAATATCTCGCTCCTCAGGGCCTATTGAATAAATACTTGAGTTGTAGAGTCATGTTGTGATGCCATGTTGTATTTGCACATATTGAGCATATTGTGTGTATGTTATTGAAATGCTTGGTATGTGTGGGATCTGACTATCTAGTTGTTTATCCTTAGTAGCCTCTCTTACCGGGAAATGTCTCCTTGTGTTTCCACTAAGCCATGGTAGCTTGCTACTGCTCCGGAACACTTAGGTTGGCCGACATGTGTCCTTCTTCGTTCCTGTGTCTGTCCCTTCGGGGAAATGTCACGCGATGAATATCGGAGTCCTGTTAGCCCGCTACAACCCGGTTCACCAGAGTCCTGCTAGCCCAGTGCTACAGCCTGGATTCACTCGATGATGACCGACACGTTCGATGTTGGGTCATGGATGCTTGTCCCTGTAAGTTTGTGCCACTTTGGGTTTACGACTAGCCATGTCAGCCCGGGCTCCTTATCATATGGATGCTAGCGGCACTATCATATACGTGTGCCAAAATACGCAAACGGTCCCGGGCAAAGGTAAGGCAACACCCGTGGGGATACCGTGCGTGAGGCCGCAAAGTGATATGAGGTGTTACATGCTAGATCGATGTGGCATTGAGTCGGGGTCCTGACAGCTTTGATATCAGAGCTTGACTGCCTGTAGGATTACCAAGCCAAACTGGTCGAAGTTGAGTCTAGAAATTCTTTAGTTATATAAGGGAATTGATTGTGGGATGGAACGTAAGGCTCTTTTTACTCCTTATACCTTATGCCCTTCTGATCTGAGTCATCTTATCTTTCCTACGGGGTTAAGGAATTAGGATTTCTCTTCTTTCTATTAGGATCACGTGTTACTAATCCGTAGACCTATAGGATTGATGGTTCTAAGCTTGAGTTCAGTTCCTACTATCTTCTGTATGTTATCTGTTGATCTTGAAACCTTGATATTGTGCTTCTGAGTGGCTATGCACCATTTTTGTAGCATGTCTCCAATCTTTCGAGCATTTACAGCCGTTATGCTGTCCGAGTCATCCCAGGTTTCTAAATAGTCTGATGCATTTGCAAACCCCTTCCTCCTGTTCCCGATGTGCCTTTGGTCAGATTAATCACACAAATCAGTGAGTTGAGGTACTTTATTACCTTGACCTATATGTTGGAGCTAGTATTATGACCCTAGGTGTCTCAGGGGATCATCTAGTAGTCTAGCCATGTTTTGTGTTCCCAGTGTGATGATTCTGGCCATCATTCTCGAAAGCATCCCGTGATGCCAGTTAGTAGTAGGTATTCTACTCCTGGGTTTCTGAGCCCAAGATTCACCCTACTTACTTCATGTTGATAGTAATTGCTAGTGCCTTTAGGATATTAGTAACCTTTGCGATAGTCCTCGAGGTCCGTGGTATATCGTTCTTCCAAATACCATGAACCATTCTTGGTAGGAGTTCTTTTGAACCAAAAGATCACAACCAGAGTGCTCTTGATGAGTTCTCCATTCTATATTGTGAATCTGCCAGTTCTACCACTCTGCATGGATTACCCAGAAGAAACTTGTTGAACTCGTTCGACATTCTAATCCATGCGTCCACAACTCAGAAAATCATCTGTTCTTTTGAGTTGTCCCCCTTAGTCGTCTTTTGACCCTCGTCTATCAATTGATAGTCAAGAGTATGTGTGCATTCGTTCATCGATGCCTATTATTCTTGTGTTCCATCAAAGCCATTCTATTTCAGAATGACTAGGAGAAACAAACTCCAGTACCTCATCCATATCCAGGATTGGGTCAAAGTAGTTGTGTTCTGCAGATCAAATGCCAATCCAACTTTTGATTCTGTTCTATCTTGAAGTATTACCCACTTTATGTCAGGAACGTCATGAGAATTGCACCTTCTCTTATGAATTCTTGATGCAGTGATACTCTCGCCATCATCGATCATTCCTCGGTTCCGTGTTGTTGCAGCCGGAGTGCCGACAAGTGAATCGTGATGTGTGAACTCAATACTCCTTGCAACTCTGTTGCTTGGTAGTTAAAGGACAATAATTTCATTCTTAGCATGTTGGTTATTGAATCATCATTCTAAGATTGATCGTGCTACCTAGTCCATTCTCCTGGTGCACTCCTCGATCGATGAGTTAGGATTATTTCAAATCTTCGCTCTTTTGATCATATCGTCTTGCCCTGAAAAGCAAGATTGTTCTCGAGCTTAGTAACATATCAGTGGTTCGTGATTTTCCAAATATCTTCTCGAAAGTATTACCAGGTTGTTCCCTGACCCTTATGTTGAGTTTGTGATCAAGTTGGTTTATTCCTGTAAACCACCCTTTCTCCAAGAATCCGTGTTGGATACCCATGAGCTAGTTGGTTAAGGTAAACAACAACTTGGAGAGTTGGAAGATAAAAGCTTGTCTGACTTAGTTCATGTTAAGGGATATCTTTGTGTTGTGTGTGTGTTGAAGAAAGATGATATCTTCACCAATTGGTCCTCATGATCAATTGTTGGATTTATTGCCTTGTCAAAACTTGATTTGAGTGTGGGCTATCGTCAAATCAAATCAGAACCA
>NW_021205874.1:0-910 GCF_002162155.2 Triticum dicoccoides
AAAGAATTAAAAAATAAAGCAAAAAACAAAAGAAAATAAATAATGCAGAAAACAAAACAAAAAAACTGGAAAAAATAGGCACTAAAAGCAAAAAAACAAAAAAAGTGTTTTCAAATTTGAAAACTAATGGCACTAAGAGAAAGTTTATAATTTTTGTGACCTAAAAGAAAAAAGAAATCACTAAAAAACTATAAGTATTTTGTTCTAAGTAGAAATTAAAAAATAAATAGCAAAAAAAATACTTATAATATTTGTTATGACTAACTAAAATTACCAAATTAAGTATAATGATAAAACACAGTAATATTAAATAGCAGGAAAAAGAATGACTCAAAAATCAATATTTATTGTAAAGTCATTCATAAACTAGTGATTCACAAATTTTTTTAAAAATTCAAATTTAAACTATTCAAATGTTATAACTAATGACAGTAACAGAAAGTTTATATTTTTTGTGACCTAAAAGAAAAAAATCACTAAAAAACTATAAGTATTTAGTTCTAAGTAGAAATGAAAAAAATAAATAGTAAAAAAAATGCCACCTACTGGGCCACCACGGCCTGAATACGACTAGAAGCCCATCCATGGGCCAGGATTCAGGCCCGCAGAAGGCCCAGCAGGCCCACAGGCATAGCGGTGTGAGATTAGGCCTAGAGGCCTGCAGTTCTGAGGAGTTCGATGGAGATGGCGGGGCAGCGCTTATAAACAGGTGCGGCCGCTCCTCAGCTAGCGAGGTGGGACTAAACATCCCACCGCACCGCGGCTTTGGCAGGCGCAGACCTTTGGTCCCGGTTGGTGGCACCAACCGGGACTAAAGGGGGGCATTGGTCACTGTTCGTGGCACCAACCAGGACTAAAGAGGGGTATTGGTCACGGTTCGTGGCACCAACCGTGACCATTGCCCCCCTTT
>NW_021205875.1:0-1005 GCF_002162155.2 Triticum dicoccoides
GAGAAATGCTACAGAGCTCCCACTCACTTTCTTGTAAACGCAGGCTTCTCCATAAGTCTGTGTAAACCCAAACGCTTTGATCATCTCATCAAAGCGAATGTTCCAACTCCGAGATGCTTGCACCAGCCCATAAATCGAGCGTTGGAGCTTGCACACTTTGTCAGCATTCTTAGGATCGACAAAACCTTCCGGCTGCATCATATACAATTCTTCCTTAAGGAAACCATTAAGGAATGCCGTTTTGACGTCCATTTGCCATATTTCGTAATCATAGAATGCGGCAATTGCTAACATGATTCGGACGGACTTCAGCTTCGCTACCGGTGAGAAAGTCTCATCGTAGTCAACCCCTTGAACTTGTCGATAACCCTTAGCGACAAGCCGAGCTTTATAGATGGTCACATTACCATCCGCGTCTGTCTTCCTCTTAAAGATCCATTTATTTTCTATGGCTCGCCGCTCTACGGGCAAGTCAGTCAAAGTCCATACTTTGTTTTCATACATGGATCCTATCTCGGATTTCATGGCTTCCAGCCATTTGTCGGAATCCGGTCCCGCCATCGCTTCTTCATAGTTCGAAGGTTCACCATTGTCTAACAGCATGATTTCCAAGACAGGGTTGCCGTACCACTCTGGTGCGGAACGTGTCCTTGTGGACCTTCGAATTTCAGTAGGGGCTTGATCAGAAGTATCTTGATCATTGTCATTAACTTCCTCTCTAGTCGGTGCAGGCACCTCAGGAACATTTTCTTGAGTTGCACCATTTTCCGGTTCAAGAGGTAATACTTCATCAAGCTCTACTTTCCTCCCACTTACTTCTTTCGAGAGAAACTCTTTCTCCAGAAAGGACCCATTCTTGGCAACAAAGATCTTGCCTTCGGATCTGAGGTAGAAGGTGTACCCAATAGTTTCTTTTGGGTATCCTATGAAGACGCATTTTTCCGACTTGGGTTCGAGCTTTTCAGGTTGAAGTTTCTTGACATAAGCATCGCATCCCCAAACTTT
>NW_021205876.1:0-1309 GCF_002162155.2 Triticum dicoccoides
AACCATCACGTCTGGCAGAGCAGATCTCACAGGATAGAGATCGCGCATATCTGAATATCCAGCTTGCACCGCCGGTGCGAACCGAGTCAAAGTGGCCCAGTGGTCAGCACGGGTGTTGAAGAGCTCTAGCCTTAAGGCCCGATTTTCACGGTCCTTATCCTCGAGCATCTCAGCAGTGGTGCGAGTCCGTGAATCCTCCTGAGTGGGGTCAGCATAGATAGCCTGGAGATACCCTTGTGCTCCCGGAAGTGATCCTGGCATATACCGGAAATCAGAGTCCCGAAATAAACCAGATCTGACCCGCATAATGGTCATCATAGAGTAGGCGGCGTCCTGCACAGCCATCTCAATGGTAACCCCGAGTCCATAAGAGCAGTGAAGAGGCTCGGTGGATCCAGGATAAGATGGAAATATCCTGACAGTGCAGAGATACTGGCTTTGATTAAAGTCTCGGAATTGCTCTTCGATCGTGTACTCAGGATACCAGCGGTATCCAGCCTCAGTCATTACCCTGACCAACTTAGCAGTATGGCCGGGTACATCTAGGCATCGAGTCAGGCGAACCACTTGATTGAGGTCGCGAGTGGCCATCTGAAACACAATCATAATGCAAAGGCATTAGAATTTCTAGCAAAATTTCGGCAGCATAACAGCTGTAAATGCTCAAAAAAGATTTGAGACATTTGACAAAGGATTTCGTACACACTCAACATCACCATATCAAAGTTCTGAAACCATTCTGGCAACATAATGTGGTAGTAGAACTGAACTAGGCTGGTAACCATCAAACTTATAAGGTACTACTGATTAGTAACACGTGATCCTGATAGAGAGAACATATCCTAATTCCTTAACCCCCGGTGGAAGAATGGACTGACTCAGATCAGAAAGTCATAAGGTATAAGGAGTAAAAGAGCCTTACGTTCCAACCCACAAACAATTCCCCTACATATAACTAAAGAATTTCTAGACTCAACATCGACCAGTTTGGCTTGGAGAACCTACAGGCAGTCCGGCTCTGATGCCAACGCTGTCAGGACCCCGACTCGATGTCACATCGATCTAGCTGGTAACACCTCATATCACTTTGCGGCCTCACGCACGGTATCCCCACGTGTGTCGTCTTACCTTTTCCCGGGACCGTTTGCGCCTTTTGGCTCACGTATATGATAGTGTCGCTAGCATCCATATGATAAAGAGCCCGGGCTGACATGACTAGTCGTAAACCCAAAGTGGCACAGACTTACAGGGACAGGCATCCATGACCCAGCTTCGAACGTGTCGGTCATCAGCAAGTGGGTCCGGGCTG
>NW_021205877.1:0-2118 GCF_002162155.2 Triticum dicoccoides
CCAAGATCGATTGTTACACTAGATCTGTTCAACTTACACATCCATCTGGCAAAATAGTCACTGTCTCTACTAGAGTTGCAAGGCGTCAACTCTATTCCCTTAATGCCAGCCCTCTTCCAGACCTTGAAAATATTCCGGTAGTCCGTGACTTCCCGGATGTTTTTCTAGAAGAACTGCCAGGTGTCCCACCTGACAGAGATGTAGAGTTTGTCATAGAACTTATCCCAGGAACTGTTCCAATCTATAGGAGACCATACAAGATGGCACCTTTGGAGTTAACCGAGCTTAAGAAACAACTTGATGAGTCCTTGCAAAAGGGTTTCATCCGTCCCAGTTCTTCTCCTTGGGCTTGTCTTGTCCTCTTCGTCAAGAAGAAGGATGGTACTGATCGGATGGTTGTAGATTATCGTCCCGTTAATTTGGTCACGATAAAGAACAAGTATCCGCTCCCCAGGATCAACGACATGTATGATCAGCTCGCTGGATCCTCAGTCTTTTCCAAGATGGATTTGAGGTTAGGCTACCACCAAATCAAGATCAGGAATGGGGACATCCCCAAAACGGCCTTTGTCACTCGTTATGGTCAGTACAAGTATACCGTGATGTCTTTCGGCCTAACCAATGCTCCAGCTACTTTCTCCCGCTTGATGAACTCGATCTTTATGGAGTACTTAGATAAGTTCATCATGGTTTATCTCGATGATATTCTTATTTACTCGAAGAACGAGGAAGAGCATGCCGAACATCTTAGGCCATCCGATGTGGCACCTCACCCAACTCAGGAACGTGCTCCACCCAGGCCTATTAGTGGAACACTTTCCAATGTAGGTCCACGTCCTACCTCAGGAACTTGCTTCACCTGCGGAGAACCAGGACACTACGCACGTGACTGCCCTCAGTCCAGTTATACTCCACCCCAGTCTGAGAGGTCTGTTGGGCGTGAAAAGCCATCAGGCAAGATGATCAGTACCAAGCCAGCCTCCATTGAACGAGCATGTGTGCACCATGTCTCAGCTACAGAAGCTCAAGATGATCCCGACATCGTACTGGGTACGCTTCTTGTCAATTTTCACCCAGCTTCAGTTCTGTTCGATACTGGAGCATCTCACTCCTTCATATCCGAAGGTTATGCTCGGTTGCACGACATGTCATTTTGAGATATGCCAACTCCACTAATAATCCAGACTCCTGTTCCCAAATGGCAAACCTCTAAAGTAATCCTTGAAAATGAAATCCTTATTGACAGACTGGTATTCCTTGCTTCTTTGATATCTCTCAAGTCTTCAGATATTAACATCATCTTGGGTATGGACTGGATGACAGCTCATCATACCAAGATCGATTGTTACACTAGATCTGTTCAATTTACACATCCATCTGGCAAAATAGTCACTGTCTCTACTAGAGTTGCAAGGCGTCAACTCTATTCCCTTAATGCCAGCCCTCTTCCAGACCTTGAAGATATTCCGGTAGTCCGTGACTTCCCAGATGTTTTTCCAAAAGAACTGCCAGGTGTCCCACCTGACAGAGATGTAGAGTTTGTCATAGAACTTATCCCAGGAACTGTTCCAATCTCTAGGAGACCATACAAGATGACACCTTTGGAGTTAACCGAGCTTAACAAACAACTTGATGAGTCCTTGCAAAAGGGTTTCATCCGTCCCAGTTCTTCTCCTTGGGCTTGTCCTGTCCTCTTCGTCAAGAAGAAGGATGGTACTGATCGGACGGTTGTAGATTATCGTCCCGTTAATTTGGTCACGATAAGGAACAAGTATCCGCTCCCCAGGATCAACGACCTGTATGATCAGCTCGCTGGATCCTCAGTATTTTCCAAGATGGATGTGAGGTTAGGCTACCACCAAATCAAGATCAGGAATGGGGACATCCCCAAAACGGCCTTTGTCACTCGTTATGGTCAGTACGAGTACACTGTGATGTCTTTCGGCCTAACCAATGCTCCAGCTACTTTCTCCCGCTTGATGAACTCCATCTTTATGGAGTACTTAGATAAGTTCGTCGTGGTTTATCTCGATGATATTCTTATTTACTCGAACAACGAGGAAGAGCATGCCGAACATCTTAGGCCATCCGATGTGGCGCCTCACCCAACTCAGCAAC
>NW_021205878.1:0-1805 GCF_002162155.2 Triticum dicoccoides
GAATGGGTCATGTCAATCAGATCATTCTACTAATGATGTGACCTCGTTAATCAAATAACAACTCATTGTTCATGGTTAGGAAACATAACCATCTTTGATTAACGAGCTAGTCAAGTAGAGGCATACTAGTGACACTCTGTTTGTCTATGTATTCACACATGTATTATGTTTCCGGAAAATACAATTCTAGCATGAATAATAAACATTTATCATGATTATAAGGAAATAAATAATAACTTTATTATTGCCTCTAGGGCATATTTCCTTCAATGCATGTTTGCATGCTTGTGCTTCTGTCACTACAATCTATACTACTGCTATTGTCATATCCTGGTTGTTTTGTTGCTATCAATATCTGTCCCATGTTTTGTTTCCTTGCATGCTTACTACTACAATCTATACTACTATTGTGCCAGATGTTCACATGTTAATTTTTGTTGACTAAAATCTCTTATGCCGTTGACTTAGCTTGACCCAAAATAGCAGCATCCTTGATGCGACTAACCTTCACCTCGTTCTTTCCCTCGCAGACTCGAAGGAGGCCGTATGCAAGGCACCAAGGTGCATGATGCTCGCAAGCAATGAACGGAGGCTGTTCGACATCGGCTACACAAACCACCATTGTGAGCTCCTACCTTTGCTATGCTACAACCATGCTCTGTTTCATGGGTTAGTTAGGATTTTGATGCTTTTTGCGCCATGGTTGAGTCCTTGCTGACTGTTGTGTCGATGATCAAGTGTTGTTGCCTCATTCGGCTATTTTATTCGCTGCTGGTAATTAGTAGTATTAGAGTGTCGTTGGTTTATTAGGATGTGGCTGAAACCATTGGATGGCCTTCCTGTACATGTTATCCAGCATTAGTACTTGTCCCATTTTTTGTTTCCTTGCTGGACATGCATGTTATGGTCCCATTTTTTGTTTCGGTGCTGGACATACATGTTATGGTTCAAGTGTCGATGATGTCTAGTAGATAGTTCGCTAGCTATATACGTGCTGCTGATTGATGCTCTTGTGGTCTCCTGGAATCATATTATACTATATCTAGTGTTCTTGTGGTTCTGTGAAGATGCATCACAAACATCTAGGTCTTTAAAGTTGGCTGAATCTGTTGCTTTATCATATATTTGGCCCGTAAACCTACATTTCTATGAGATCTCTTTCAATATATAATTTTTTGATAGTCCAGGAATAATCTAATAATCTAATGCTGGTAGTCTATGTGTTCACTCTTTTACAAGAGCTCCAGGTCTATGAAATTTGAAGTTCGAAGCCGTATAGCCCTACTCAGCAAAGAGTTGTCTCTATGTTTGACTGTAATAGACTGTAAATATTGTAATATTGTAATAGTAGGCATATTGGGGTTGTAATAGACTATCTACAGATTGTAGTAGACTTAGTGTTACTTGATGAACAATCTGATGAGTGAGAACAATTTAAGATGCACCTTTGTAATATTGTAATAGATTGTAAAATACTAGTGTATGTTTGAAATAGTGATTATGTTTGTTGAAAAGATGTGAAATGGAAACTTGACCAGTGGGAACCACTTGTGAATAAAATCTGAGCATTTTTGAATTTTCTGACATGTGGGACTGATGTATGGCATTATGACTAGTGGGACGAGCGCTAAAATATAATGATTGAAAATAGAAAATAAATGATTGTAAGAAGGCCAAGGCCCAAAAATAAAGACGCTGAAATATTGGGCTTGGCCCATGTAGCCCACAAGAATTGACTTGGAAAAAATCAAGAATTGTTGGGCTAGGCCCATGTAGAAAATCGAATTGGACCGGGCTGAATCTTG
>NW_021205879.1:0-1283 GCF_002162155.2 Triticum dicoccoides
TCTATCTACTCAGCTGAGTGCTTCTTCTGCGCATTCAATATACCCATACGGGCTGACAGACTAGACCTAGGCTCATATGACAACAAACATCCCGGGCCACGGATCAGAATCAAGCACGAACGGAGCTGTCTCCCACGCTGCGCAAAAGGCCGATAGTACGGCACTGTGCTCTACGATATACCCCTGTATAGTGTTTTTTCCATCAACCATCCTTGTGTCTTAACTGCCCTATTTTCGGATCCCCATGCAGCATTCAACGTCCATGATATTAGGTGCAGCTGAGCCTGGGCACCAAAATGCCTCACTCCTTCCCCTTGCACTACCCTGAGAAGTAGCCATCCAAGTGAAGGTGGTAAACTTGATCTTCCATATGGCCTTCCCTAAACCCTAAACCCTAAACCAACAACAATTATAGCTGCCAGGAGCACTAAACCGAGCACGTACAACAATCCTAAAAAATAACAACCTCCAGAAGGAAGGCTAACCCCGTTTTCTGTAATTGATGGCGCACCTACACATAAACACTGGGTTTAACTTGTATTGAGACTGGCTAGTGATTTCGTTAGGTTTTGTTGGAGCTGCTTGGATAAACTATTAATCAAGACAAGCGAGAACTGATTTGGCCTAGAATTATGTGGAATATTCACTTAGAGAGAAAAGTCTATTTTAGCTAAGAAAGGGAGAAAGATAAAATAGGAACTTCCAGCTGATTGTTTCTTTTCCATTAAGGAATCCAGTTTAGCTCCCTCAAAGAACTATTAGCTAGGAGCTCATATATTCCACTCAATAGTCAATACTATATAAATCAGTGATGGAAACTCCTCTACATATCTTGTGCATACTTGTATGCAATTAGAATCTGTAAGCATTCATGGACATAAGATTTTCATAGAAAAATTTGAACTGAATATGAAATGATTAGGATGAATGCCAACAAACTGAGCTAACATAGCTCAGTTTTCTACCACTTCATGGAGCTTGGTATCGCAGAGCTCACATGTTCCTGCTACAAGTGAAGGGAAACTAAAAGCTACAGATTACACATTAGTGTAGTTGCTACACAGGCCCAAATATAATCTTTCACTACTTTCTTGCATTCAGGTGGTTCTCCATCCATGTCTACGAAATGGTGTTTTACATCACATCCCTTGAACAGAGCCCCAGAGGGGAGGGGAGCACCTTGAACCGAATGAGGAGAGATTTCCAGGGGACATTAAGCATGAGATTAAGGGGCAATTAGCATTAGTCCAACGTTAATTGTTACAATCATGAAGCGGATGGCT